>NC_081182.1:187055357-187355357 GCF_029867415.1 Vicia villosa | reverse complement strand
ATCCAAATCCAAATAATAATAGTGTGCGAAAGATACAATCCGAAAACAAAAAAAAACCGACCACTACTGGGTATGCCTAACCCTCTCTCCCTGGGACCTCCTCTGCCGCCTGTATGCCGCCGCACGGCTCGCATCAGTGACGATCATCTCCATCACGGCGACTGCCTCTGGACCGCCCTGATGAACGACACCTCGATCCAACGCGTCCCGCCCAAGCATCTCTATCCGCTGGCAGATCGGCAGGAGATCAATGGCGTGGTCATCCTCGGCCTGCTGGTTCTCCAGGATCTCCTCGTGTGCTGGCCTAGGAGCGCCGGGAGCATCGGGTGTTAGCAGAGGATGTGACACTCGATAGAACCATGTGACGTATCCCTCCACACTGTGCCAGTCCTGGGTGACCCGAATGCGACGATACTCCTCCGGTACCACATGATGCTCCCAATCCTCAAATATGGCAGTGAGCTGCACTCGGGTCACTGTGTCGGGAGAAGCCTCAAAAGGTGACCTGGGTATCATCTGCACAAATCCGAACTGCCGCATGCACCGCTCAGGGAGATACCGAACCATGGTGCTGGTCCCGCATGCCAACCAGCCAGAATATAAAGATATGCCGTCAAAGGGGACAATATGAGTGTAGTCGCTGAATGGCCCCCAAGTGACGTCATCATGCATCGTGCGGTCCAGGTACCCACGGTATGGTCCCACTGCATTGTTCCCCCTCTGGGGAACGTATCTGGCGGCCCTGGGCATGGCATCATCGTACTCAGGTTCATTGTGGAAGCCGTGGATGCGGGAGAAGTAAGAGATGATCCAGCTCTGAAACACAAACACGATAATGTATTAAAAATAAATACGAAACATAAATAAATACGAAACAATTAAAATGAAACGTACCGTAAGTAGTGTGCAGGATCCGGTCAACTGCCTCGTCCTCCAGTTAGAGGCCTCATTCAGCTTCTGGTATAGGTATGCCAGAGTAGCTGCCCCCCAGTTCCACTAGTGAACGGTGGTCAAGTCCATGAAGTAGCGGAGGTAGGTCACGTCGATGTACCTCGCACTCTTGTCCATAAAGATCGCAGCGCCTACCACATGCATGTACCAGCACCGGAGAGCACAACCACGGTGATAATGTGTAAATAGGTCATCACCCGCATCCTCGGCTTCGGCCGCCGCCACCAGGTGGTGCTCGAAATAAGTGCTCAGTGTGGTGAACCGGATATGAGGCCCACAGGTCGTGATGCACTCAAAGTGAGAAACTTCGGGCTCCATACCCAAATAGAGCGCCATCCACTCACTGGCTTCGATCCTCTGGATCCGGGAGTGGTGCAACAGCGCCCCCCTGATCGGAAGGTGGAGAAGACACTGCACATCATGCAAGGTGATCGTCATCTCCCCAACCGATAAGTGGAAAGAAGACGTCTCCTTGTGCCACCGCTCCACAAAGGCCCCCTACATGCCGTGGCTGATGGTGGAATACCCCGTCATGCAGAGCCCACTAAGCCCTGAAGCTCTCACCGCGCCGTTAAACCACTCGGCAGTCGGTTTAAACAGACTGAAAACCTTCCGGGCGTGGTTCACCATTTTCAACGGCTCTCTCTCCTATTACAAAAAAAACAAATAAAAAAGTATGTTAAATAGACCGTTAAGAAAATATTGAATAAACGTCTAAATTATAAACGGTTAAATAATGTAGTCGGGCAAATTATAAAAAATACCTCTCCCTCCCAGATACGCCGAGCGACGTGCTCGCGGTAGGTAAGCAGCACAGAAGTGTCATTGGGCCCTCTCGAGTAGCCCTCCTCTCCTGCTCATCCTCCTCCCCGAGTGGAGGGTCAACATCCGGTACCTCCTCCGCCTCGTGGTATGGCACTGCCACCTCCTCCTCCTCCTCCTCCTCCTCTCGCTGGCGGGAAGAAGATACCCGAGCCAGACGACTCTTCGATCCAGATGTAGAGGTGACCATATGATGCTTTTACTGACACAAATGTTGCGAAGTAAAAAACACCCCGCAAGTTGCAACGTCTTTGTACGTTGCCAGGTGAAAGTCACCCTGCAAGTTTTTTTTGAAAATTTTGGAAAAAAGTAAGTCTGGCAATTAATGATAGCACAGAGTACCAGGTAAGTTTGTCAGACAGATTAATTGCGGGGTGGAATGCATATCGCAAGTTGCAATATCTCTTTTTATTGCGAGGTGATTTGCACCTCGTAAGTTTTCTAATAGAATTGGGGAAAAATAGATCTGGAACGTAACATTTCAGAAACATATTTACCTTCTCTCTTTCTTTTCTTCTCTACCAACACACCAACATATTCCACACACATAAACCCTAAAACCCTCCTTTTTTCTACAAATTAACACACTTTCAGTTGCTACATTCAAATTTCTTTGCATTTTCTACTTTCAATCCATTATTAAGGTACACATGAGTTAATTTCTTTATAATTGATTATATGAATGAATTGATTTGAGTATGATATTTTAGAAATTTGTTGATGAAATTTATATGATTCTGTTTACAAATATGTTAAAGTGTTAGAATATTAATTGATTTTGGTTAGAACTAGTTCGTTTAGCTATTATATGTTAAATTTTGTATGATATTTGTTTATTAATTAACTTACTGAAATGTTACCTTTTGTTTACTCAGCACTTTGGTTGTTGTTGACGATTGAATTTATAGGTAAACACTACTAGTCTGCTATTATAATTTGCAATGGCATTTATTCATAGTCTTCATTTCAAACATTCATTTATATTCCTAATTTCACTGTATGTATATAAATGTGAATTTACCCCTATTTACCAGTTTCATTTAGCTAAATGAATTTCTCAATTTTGGTTAGAATATGAAATTTATATGATTCTGATTTGTGAATGGCCTTAATTCCATTCAAGCATTGGCCATTACCACAAATGAAGTAATATCTGATAGTTTTATTCAGTAAAATGAAATCTATCCCACTAGACCAATTTCCAACAGCATTGTCTAGCGTGCAGATGTTGTAACTAATTTGGTTCACTTCAAACACATTGTACTGATTTTTCTGATACCTAAAAGCTATTACCATAAAATTAAACATTGATTCAGTATAAACAAATCTATAAAAAAAATGAAAAAAAAATTATGAGTATAGAAAGTGTGTTGATATCTGTAATGGGTACTTACAATTTTATGGTATTCACTAAATATATAGAAACAAATTAGGGAAGATTATTTCTTAAGAATTTTATATTTAGAGGGTGAATGAAATTGAACAGAGGGGAGCACGTGAAGTGAAGTTTCTGTGAGTTAGAATGATGTTGCGGTGTTTGGACATTACTTATGGTGTTGCTTGTTTGGACATTACTATTTTTCTTCATATTGACTTGGATAAGAAATTACTTCTAGGACCATTGTTTTAGGAATCTAAATATAATGCCTATGTTTACTTAGATCTGTTTCAAAATAACTTATATAAATTGAATTGATGAACTAGTTGGTTAATATAATGAATAAGTCTCATGATTTCTATCAACTATTGATATACTGCTTTGGTTTTTTTGCAGGCAGCTTTTCTCTTCACGTTGCTTAACTACTCTTTTCTCTTCCAATTGCTTAACCACGCTTTTGCACTTTAGGTGCTAAGTCGAGGTTTTATTGTAAATCCTTTTCAATTTAGTTTTTCTGTTTTAGAGTAAATTGTTAGTTTTCTGTTAAGAGGTTGTCGTAGTTGTTAGTTTGCATTTATGTTCCCCAGTTAGGCAAGATACAATGGTAACTTGTTCTTACCTATAGAAAAGATCCTGAAGGTCTACCAGAGGAGGAGAAGACATAACTGAGGGTTTTACTAGTAAATCCTGTTATGTTTAGTTTATTTGTTTTAGAGTAGATTGATAGTTTTTTCGTAGGAGGTTGTTAGTGACTGTTTGTTAAAGAACTTAAAGTATAGAGCAATAAAACTTAAGGAGAGAAGAACATAAAAAAACTGAACTAAAAGTAGGAAGAAGAACATAATGGTTGTTTGTGAGCAAGATTGTAACATAGTGAAGAATACAAAATTATTCCTAAAATGGTTCGGATCGAAATGCATACCTTAAGAAAAAAGACAACGTTTTAAAAATAAAAATAAAAGTATTTGACAGCATAAATTGAAAAGTGATGGGCTGGGCATTGAAATGAACTGTTAACTATTGTTAGAAAATTGGATTTTATATCCATGTTTTAGACCTATCCCTGTTTCAGAAAATTGGATTTTATATCCCTGTTTTAATCAAACATTTATTTTTAATGCTTACCTCTTGATTCTCTATCTCTCTTTTGTTTTTATCTCATTTTTTTTACTTATCTCTAGTTTCCTTCTACTACAACATAAAGGAAGTTATCTAAGAGTTGTATAAAGTACCTTGGAAGACTTTCGGACAACTTGTGAAGAAGGATCGTGAGTTGTATAAAAAGTGGTTTGACAAATTTCAGGTATAATATTTTCTTGTTTTAATTATGTAGTAATTTTTTGGGTATAATATTTTCTTTAAGAAATTAATTTTTTAATTTCTAACCATCTTGTTTAAAATTCTATATTGCAGGAGAAGTGTGTATGGCACACACTGGATGATGAGCTAGTTGAGATTAATTTTAGGAAAAGAGCATCAACATGACTTTCGGACATGCTCAGGCGTGCCAGGCGTGGATATGAAGAAAGAGAGATCAGGCCTTTATGGATGGGCGAAAATGTGTTTAAAGAAATGCTTGTTTATTGGAAATCAGATGAGTTTAAAAAAAATCTGAAAAAGCAAAGCAACGTAGAGCTTCAGAAAGGGGAGCCGCTAATCATAGAGATGGAAGCATTAGTATTGCTGATCATGCTGAACGGATGGTAATTATTCTGAACCGGCCCAATCCAGTCAATTGGGCCATTCCCGCCTTCGGCCCAATACACTTCAGAGCGCACATGGTGGTTTCCTCCGACCAAACTGGGCAAACTTGCCAAGTAACCGACAACGAGGACCCCTTCGTGCTCGGCAAATAACCAGTCCACGCGTCTGCTAAAAATCCGCCCTAGAAGGAGGAGTCTAATCCGTTCTAAAAACATCCTATAAATAGCCGTCTACATACAGAGGGCAAGGTAACCTTTTTCTTACCCCAAAAACTCTCTTACTTTGTTGTATCTTGTGGAATACATACTTACTTTGGCATCGGAGTGCCTTGCAGGTACAACACCTTTTCCCCCTCTCAACCGCTCGGAACTTCAAGCCTTCATTGTTAAAGGCCATCTGATCGGTAAGATCAGTGGCGCCGTCTGTGGGAAACTTATCTCCCCCGTTCCTCTTCTTGCACTTTCTTGATTCATCCTTGCCTCCCGCAAGAACCCAGGAACCAAAGCGTTAATCAAATCATTACTCATGGCCGGCAATAACGAAGATTCCTCTTCCTTAGACGCTGCAATACTCAAGAAAAACGACATCTCCGTCATTCCTCCTTCCAGAAACACTGTCCCTCGAGACGGCATCACGGCGTCCCCTTCCCCAAAAGATCTCCAAGGTGATCCATTTCATCATTCCGAAGATACAAGCGGGAAGGACAATCACGAAGAAATTCTGGGCAACCCTTTCCTCTCCAAAGAACAAACTCCTCAAGACCAGACCATAAATGCTGTTCTAGCTGCTCTTGCCCAGACCAATGCGCTCATACAGCAACAAGGTGACCGGATCGGGGCCCTAGAACAGAGGCGCCGCTCAAAAACTCCCCCCGATCGTAAAGCTTATTCTCGACGCGACGTAGTCCCCAAGAAACGCCCTCGTTCCCCCTCCCCTAGGGAAAACGCAGGCCCATCTTCTAAGAAGGGGTCAAGCAAGCAGCGTTCCCGACACCGCTCACCATCCCCTCGGCCAAAAAGGAAGTCTGGATCATCCCCAGCAAGACACCACGACAACCGGAGGAGACACATGCGTAGCCAGAGCCGATCTTTTTCTCCGTCCGTCAGCGACGACGAAGAGGAGCGCCATGGTCCTCTATCCCAGGCAATCTTGGAGGCTCCCCTGCCAACCGGTCTCGAAAACCCCCCTCCGCTAGGGACCTTCGACGGGACCACCGATCCGGACAAGCATATTGAGAAAATCGACGCCCTTCTCGACTACAGAGGAGTGCCCGGTGCCATTAAATGCCGTTTGTTCCGTACCACCCTGCGAAAGGGAGCCATGACCTGGTATAAAAGTTTGCCCGACAAGTCCATCACATCATGGAGGGATCTCGGAAAACTTTTTTCCAGACATTTCACGGCCTCCCGAAGACACCCCAAGTCAGAAGCCTCCTTGGAAGCCATTATCCAAGGAAAGGACGAGTCTCTATGGGCGTACATAGAAAGATTTAATAAGGAAGCCGTACAGGTATCCACCACTGCCCATATGAAGAAATTCTTGCTCGAGCGCGGACTCCGACCACGCTCGGACTTCGCTAAAGCCGTCAGAATTGAAACACCAGCCACTCTGGACGAATTCTTCCTCAAAGCCCAAGCCTACATTCAGTATGAGGAGAAAGAAGCCGCCCACGCCATTCGCAATTCCAGGCACGAAGAGAGCAGTAAAAATGCACGCCAAGATGAGTCTCGCCGGGGAACTGACAAAAAGAAAGATGATAAATCTCGGGACCCTAAGGACTGCAAAACTCCTGCGGGGAAGTTCCGAGAGTACACCCCGCTGAACGCTTCAAGGGAGCGCATCTTGAACGAATGCGCAAATGCCGAGTTTCAGACAGGCAAAGTCCGGTTCCCAAAGAGCATGCCCGCCCGGCCAAACGTGGATAAATCGAAATTCTGCCGATTCCACAAAGGCCACGGGCACAACACCGAGGATTGCATCCACCTTAAAGATGCCATAGAGATATTAATCTGGGATGGGCACTTGAAACAATACGCAAAAAAGCAGGAGGCTACCAAAGAGGCTAAACCAATCGCCGAAGAAAAACCGGCGGAGGACACGCCCGCCATGCAAGTGGCCATAAGCGTGACCAGGCCAGAAGATTTTTATCTCCCGGATTGGGCCAGCGCTGCAACTGTCATACCCCAAAATTTACTCGATGCAATTCCCGTTTTAATTTATTAAGGGTGTTAAAAATTAAGAGCCATAGGGTTTAATATACCAATCATTAAACTCGCTCTCTTATAAAATTCCCGTATAAATTGGTGGAGGTACGAATAGCAAATATTTGAGGTCCAATTCATTTTTGGCCCTTTTGTTTCATTTAATTATTTTATTATCTTTTTATTTACTTTTTTTTTTATCATCATTTTCTTTTATTATTCACTAACTATAAGTTTTTTTATTAATTTAGATTAATATTAGGATTATGAGATACTAAATAAGCGTTCTTGTTAATTAATAAAATCATCAACGTTAATATGATTAGTGTTAATTATCATCATTAGAATCATTTGAATGTTGCTAATTAGTGTTGATAGTAGATTAATTATTGTTAATATCATTTTGATAAAATTATAGTAAGTTATTAAGATTAATTAAACAAGTTAATTGGGTTTTTTTGGTTATTTTGTCTGTTATTGTTTTTGGGCCAACACGTTTTTGGCATGTAATGGGCCGGTTTTTTTGTCATACGTGGACCAGGGGTAGTGGACCGGGTCAAACCGACCCGGCCACTATTCATCATCTTCTTCCACGCGAAACCCTAACCCCCACCTCCATCAGCGGCGCCGCCCCACACAAACCCTAATCTGATCAAGATCCAAGCCCAAAGTTGAATCAATTAACGCAAACAGAAATCAAATCAAATCTTCAGTAAGCGGAAATCAAAACTTAGCGAAATCAAATACGATTTTCATTTAATCTGAACCAATTACAAGAGAATCTGAGGGAATCAAATCCTGAAACTAATATTACAAACCAAATCTTCGAATCAAACATTTAACCTAATAATCTAAAACTACCTAAATTAAAAAAGAACTTAAATCTATATAAAAAGAAAAAGAAGAAGTTGGAAAGGGGTTGTTGGAATCTTCTGGAGAGAACCCCAAGGCCGCGGCGAATCAAACCTTCGGATCTTCATCTTGTACCTGCGAACAGAGAAAGGAAAAGAGATTAGAAGGTGGATCAGAGCTAACACGTTCCAGAAACTCAAGAAACTAAGGTAATAAAACTTGACTTAGCTTAGGATTCAGACGTTTGAATGTTTATGTGTTGATTTTGTGGGTTAAATTGTTGATTGCATGTCGAATTTGGGAAAGTTATGTAAATCTGGGTTTGATTTGGGGGTTTAGGGTTGTTGTTCTATGGTGTTTGCTGGGTTTCGATGAAGGTACGAGGGGAGAACGATGAAGATTCATCTGAATCTTCATCGGAGAACTGGAAATCACAGTAGTTTTCAGGGTGTTAGGTGATGGTGTTCGATGGTGGTCGGGGTTGATGTCTGGGTTTGGTGATTGAACATGAGAGAACAAAGAGAGAGAGCGAAGGAATAGAGAGAGAAAGAAAGGTGAGAAATGAAAAGTGGGAGTTTGGTCAAGAGGAGATCAAGTCTCTTAGGCCGTCAGATCAAGGACACGTGGCCTCCCGATGGCCGCCTGTCTTCCCACCAGAACATGATTCTGCGTGTGCTCTCTTACCGTGTTCCCTCATCTGCCAGCACATGCACGCCATTGGATTTAGATCCATGGCATAGATCTCGCTGCCTCACCTTGATTCTATGCGCACGCTCACATACAATCACACGGATTCAAAACCTCATTGGGCCTAACCCAATGTTATCCACACCTCCATAATTATTATCTCCTAAGAAAATACACCCCCTTGTAGTTTTTTAAATAAATTTTAATTAATTAATTTTGTAAAATTTAATTGTTTAATTGTTTGTTCTCTTTCGATGATTTAATCTAATTTTCTCCCCGAACCGACTATACCTATTAGTCGCATTAGGAGAGAAATAATTTTTGATCATTTAATTTATTTATTAATAATATAATTGATTCTAATTTATTTATTAATAACATAATCGACTCAAGTTTAATTCTCTCCTCGACCCGACTAAATCTATTAGTCGCATTAGACGAGAGATAAAAATATATAATTTAAGATACATTTAATTTGCTGCCCGCAACGATCAATCTATCGATCTGAGTAACCAACAATGCCCCCTTAATCCGTTAGCTATACTGATCAAATCTATTGATCATCGCATCTAACGGTGACACATCAAATCAGGGTTGTACGCCCAAACATTCAAAACACACTAAACCACGATACTACAGATTTTCATCCTTTTCAATCAGGCAACTCCAAATGCCTTTCCAATCACAAATTCAAAAACTACGATAGGCCATTCAAAAAGCCTTCAAACACCTCCATAATCAATTCAAAGGCGTACAACCCTGTGCCCGAACTACGTAGACTCTGATCCTCCATAAGGAGGTACGTAGGCACTCGGATAACCAAGGTGAGTCCCCTTCCCTAAAATCTCAATTCCGTTCAAATCTCAATTTTCGCCCTATTCATTTCCTTAGCTATTAAATCCTATTATTTTAGCCATAAACTTTTGCCTTAGATTCAAAGCCATAGGAAAGGGTTGAGGGTGCCTAACACCTTCCCTCGATCTGATTATAATAATCTTACCCCGATCTCTTAACTGCGTAGGGTTTCCTATTCGCCCTTCAGAATAGGTGGCGACTCTAAAACCTTTAATTTTAGGGCAGGTTGCTACTGCTGGCGACTCTGCTGGGGAAATACACTATAGGTGAATTATTATGCTCCTAAGGCTTGAGAGGGTTTAGGTTTGTGGTTAATGGTTTAGGTTTTTGGCGCTTTTTAGGGTTTGACAAATCTGCCAATTTTAGGGTTCGGGGGAGGTTTATCTTTTTTTTAATAATAAATATTTAATTATTTATTTATTTATTTATTTATTGTTTTTATTTTCATTAAATGTTTATTTGCCATATTTGTATAAAATGCTTAATTGTTATAATTTGCACTGTTGGGTTTTATATGTGATTGCTGTTAAGCCTAAGCGTGGGAATTATAATTAAGACCAGAGGGGAACTACATCGCCTACGAGTCTTGTTATAATTCCACTCAGAATGGGTTAAATATTCGGAAAGGTCTGATATGATGCTCGACCTTGTTGAGGGCTGGACTGGGTATTTAGCTGATCTCTCTAGGAACCAACCCCTAAAATTCGAACCTCATGGACCAATGAGTTGTTCCAAAATCCAAAGAGACAAAAAGTCTCGGCGGCTACGAACGATCCCATGAGACCTTCTAGAACATACCAATGGGAAGGGTAGGCACCCTAAGCCGTTACGTCGAACTTATGAACCTAGGGCTTATGTGCTTACGTGTTTAACTGTACGCTTTCATTATTTTTTATATATCTCATATAATTGTGACATTCATCATGCATCATGTGTATTCTTGCATCAGGTCTTATCCATGAAAAATAATGAGAAACAAAAAAAATGGAGTTATTATATTTAATCAATGGATGTGGATAAAACATAAACACGAATTAAGCATATCATTCATGGCATGCATATCATTTTCATGGCATTGAAAGAAGATTTCTCTTTACCTTCAGAGCAAGAGACCATTGGGAAGGATAATCTAACATCTCGACCGTCTTATCAGACAAGATTTCAGCAAAAGAAATCAATGGAGCAGCTAGAACAGAATCAAGCCGCTCTTCGTGAGGATGTGGATCAACTAAAGGTTAGTATGGAAGAAGTTAAAGGAGCTATGACTCAGATGTTAGGATTCATGAAGGCCCTCCTAGATAAAAAAGAAAAGGCAAAAGAAGTTCAGTCTGGGGATACCCTGGTTCAGAATGAGATCCCCAACGACGGAAACCCGCTGCTAGGATTTGTGACAGGCTTTGGCCTGCTAAGGAAAGACCCCAGGTCCGATCTGTTAGAAGAGCTATCCAATTCCAAGAGAAAGGAGAGACCTCTCAAGAGGGATTTGTCCCCACTCCACATACTAAAGGAACAACCCGCACAGTTCGCATTCCCGCTAACAATGTCCTTAAGGATGATGATTACCTGGATCTACAATACGGAGTACAAGAGGAGGACAACACAGACCAAGCACCTCAGACACAACAGTCTATTCTTAACTCTGGGGAAGACTCCAAGGACAATGAACAAATCAAGGTGCTAGAGGAGAGACTAAAAGTAGTAGAAGGGTATGATGCTTTCGATGTGGATGCCTTCGAAATGAGCTTGGTTTCAGACTTGACCATCCCGTACAAATTCAAGATTCCTGACTTCGAGAAATACAAAGGAATCACATGTCCGAGGAACCACTTGCGCATGTATGTGCGAAAAATGGCTGCCTATGCCCACAATCAAAAACTGATGATACATTTTTTCCAAGATAGCTTAAGCGGAGCATATGTTGACTGGTACATGCAGTTGGAGAAATCCTATATACGAAGCTGGAATGATCTTGCTAACACATTCTTGAAGCAATACAAGTACAACCTGGACATGGCACCCAACCGGATGCAATTACAAAATATGTCACAGAAGAAGGATGAATCATTCAAGGAGTATGCCCAAAGGTGGAGGGAAATGGCTTCTCGAGTCCAACCTCCCTTGATGAAAAAGAACTGGTGGACATATTTATGAGTACTTTGCAAGGACCATACTATGATAAGATGGTCGGAAGCATATCTTCAGGGTTCTCGGACTTGGTAGTCATTGGTGAAAGGATTGAAAATGGGATAAAAAATGGGAAGATACAAGGGGCACCCTCAGGTTCCTATCACACAAAGAAGTCATACGATGGGAAAAAGGAACCCAACACTATTGGGGCAATCCTGGTTAATCAAACCTCAGCACTACAACAGAAGGATCAGCAAAAGCAACAGGGTGGCCAACGCACCTGGAGGTCAAAGCCCAAACGATCATTCACCCCGTTGCACATGCCACTATCTCAAGCTTTGCAACATCTGCTCAGTCAAAACTTGATAACTCTGCTGCCTCCATACTCAGCTCCAGCTAACCCCGCTCCTAGGTACAAGCATCATGCTAGGTGCACTTATCATTCAGATAGTCCTGGTCATGATACAGAGGATTGTGGGCCGTTGAAGCACAAGATCCAAGATTTAATTGAAGAAGGGCTCATTGAGTTCGAAGAGCCTCGCAAGTCTAATACTATAAGTGGCTAGAAGGAGGGTTTCTTAGATCATTAGTTTTTGTTTTCATTCGCAATTTCTTTTCTGTTTGTTTAAACATTGGTTTTGCGGTATACGTTGTGTACTTTACAATAATCATTAATGCATTGCTTACGTTTGTCTTGGTTTATTCCTAGTGTTCACTATATTTAAAACTGTATTTTTACTTGGTTTTATTATTTGTGATACTCAACTTTTGTTCAAAGATGTGTACCTTTAGAGGGAGAATGACGAAAACGATACCACAATCTCATACAGTACGCTTTCGAACAGACCGTGTTGATGATGTACAGGCATTGATTCAATCCCAATACAGTGGAGATATAAGGATGTTAATCCCTTGTCAACCCCTTTGAGCCTAAGAAGTAGGAGTTTTCCTTCACGCGCAAAACAAAAACCCTCAAAATATAACCTGGGGTAGGGTAGCTGTTCAGTTAACTTGATTATCCCAAGTTGTTCCTTTGAACATAATCACTGATGGTTCTCCGTCATAATTAAGCCTGGCAGTCAATGTCCGCAAAGAAAAAGATAAATAACGCAAGGCTTGCCAAGTCAAAACCTATTAAGGAGACTCAGGCAAAATTAGGGCATCCCGCTGACTGTAATTTTAAATAAACAGTTCAGGCAAAAATTAGGGATAATAAAGTAAAAAAAAAGAGGTCACTATGCATCCTCGACAAATGGAAAATATTACAAAAAAGGAGGATGACTGCCTTTGCAGATAAACCTTTGGTTTTTGAACCATCATAAAACACCCAAAGTCTTTTGGAGCTTAAATGCATAGTTAATTGAGCATAGGATTGGAGAACGTCACGAAGATTGGGATGGGTACAAATAAACTTTGAGCTATTATCCTTTGTTTCTTAAAACCATGAACCAGGCCACGTTACAACCCTTAATAGTCCTAACTGAAGCATGGTTAGTTCGAAAGCATGCCGTTACCAAAAGGTATCCCGACTCCTTAAGGTCTACTATAACTCTTGAGTTGATATCACTTTTTTAGAAAAAAAAACTATGTTTTACTCAAAAATGTTTTTAAACTTTCAAGACAGACGTATGCATTCGCATCTTATGAATTTCATTATAAAGCACACTTGTCTATATAGATTCAAATGTTTTAACATCAGGGAGAAGTTGCATGGGGCATGGCTAATGGCTAAAAAAATTCTACCGACAGGCGAAATAGCTTTAAAAGCATATCAAAAAGAAATATCTATTACGCCTGACTCGGATGGCTATTGTATACACAGGGCATTGTCCATCGTTATCCTATTTACTTGGGGGCAAGCTCGTTACCGGGGGGCATGTTGCAAAGGTCACTCAGTATCAAATGTTATCAATACCACTCTCACATCCTTTCCAGGAACCTTTATAGGGCATCTCTTAATCTGTCCATGCAATCTTCTTTAAGACATGCTCAAATATCTATTATCCTTTCTAGGATCCCGTTTCAAATAGTCTTCTTTAAGACACATCCTCTCGTTCTTTCTACAAACCTTTCCAGGTGTCTCTCTTCATCTTCAGAAATCTTTTCAGATAGTCTTCTCTAAGACACATTCCTTTCTAAGAACCTTTTCTAGATGGTCTTCTGTAAGACATATCTTAACTTTCTCATGTAGTCTTCTTTAAGACATCCTTTACCCTTTTCAGGCAATATTCTCTAAAAATATCCTTCATCCTTTCCAGGAACCTTTCTAGGTAATCTTCTTTAAGACACCCGTCAATCTTTTCAGATAGTTTTTCTTAAGACATGTCCATGATTTCTCTTATACCTCTAAGAACCTTGTCAAACTTTGTTTAAAGTACAATCTTCTTTGGGACGGTCTCCTATCCTTTCTAGGGTAATCTTCTTCAAAATGTCTTTCCTCAAGTTTTGTCTGAAACACTACATTCCTTAAAATAATCCCCTATGGGAACCTTTTGACCTTCTTTGCAAACGTGCCTCCCCGAGCTTTGTTTAAAGCACAGTCTTGTTCAAGACAATCTCATGTCCTTTCCCGGAACCTCTTCAGGTAATCTCTTAGAAGACATCATCTCATTCTGAGTATTCAGCAAATTTTTTTGTCCATCGGACACGACCAAGACACATGACTAATTCTGAAAAGCATCTGCTTCACATTCAAATCAACACCTAGCATCAGGGAAATCGGTTAATAAAAGGAGATCATTTCTAATAAAGACTCTGGAATGGGGGAACCACATCTAGGGGGTTCTCCTAAACAGGGGCAAAATTTCGAGGATTACAGGGACATACGATCAAGGATCCTATGGACTGGGGCATATCTTTCAAGAATTCAAATACAGGGGCAATGTATGTCAGGCTCGTGGCACGACATGGTAAAATTCGAGTACCTCCTCCAGGATAAATGGTGCGTCTCTCAAAATTTCTGATATCGGGGAAATCAAGCTAGTATAACACAAGGAGCATTGTTGTGTAATTGGCCTTCCTACACCTGTATTATTTAAGACCTACAATGCGGGATCGTCATACACACACAATTCTCATTTATTTTGAGAATCTCATTACATGACACATGCATCATGACATCGCATAAAACTAACGCTGCCTTTTCAGGACACTTCATAATAAAAAAAAGGTGTTATCATCCAAGTACGGTGCAAATACGATCGTTTCAACGATTTAATCTTAACAATTTCGATGCTTCATTCCGAGTCTTTCTTCAAAGGCAATTCAGAAATAACCAAAGAATTTCTTACCTTTCAAAGTAGTCTTTTCCAAGACGCTCATCAACCTTTCTAGGTGGTTTTCGCTAAGACCTTTTTTATCCTCTTTAGGAGTCTTTCTATGTCAGTCTTGTTTAAGACATATCTAGGTCAACCTTGTAGTCTTGTTTAAAACATTTCACATCCTTCCAAGGAACCTCTCTAGGTTAGTCTTGTTTAAGACATTTTATCTCTCGTCTAAGAGCCTTTCTAGGTCACTCTTGTTTGAGACGTATCTAGGTTAACCTTGTAGTCTTGTTTAAGACGATATCATATCCTTTCTTAGCCTTTCTAGGCAGTCTTGTTTAAGACGTATCATATCCTTTCTAGGAGCCTTTCTAGGTAGTCTTGTTTAAGACGTTTCATATCCTTTTTAGGAGCTTTTCTAGGTAGTCTTGTTTAAGACATCATATACTTTATAGGAGCCTTTCTAGTTTAGTCTTGTTTAAGACATATCATATCCTTTATAGGAGCCTTTCTAGGTAGTCTTGTTTAAGACATATCTCAACTTCTTTAGGTAATATTCTTAAAATATTTATCCAATATTTTCTAAGACATATCTTTCTCTTTCAAGGAACTTCTCAGCCAGTCTTCTCTAAGACAGTTCTTCCCGAGCTTTGTTTGAAGCCTAATCTCCTTTACATCTGTCAATGATCTACCCTGTTCAGGAAACCTCTTCAGGTAGTCTTATGTAAGACATTACTTCATATCTCCTCAAATACAATCCGAACTAGGATTCGCAAACATCTCAAAAAGGTTAAACAAATTCAATGGGTGATAAGGAGATAAGACGGTGGAGTTATCATACATACATACTCAGTTGCATACACGTAACATTTACATGCGTAAACATTCATAAATCTACATTATCCAATTGATGCAGGCGAACTTGCTAGAACTATAGCAAGTAATCCTTCTGGGTTGCGCAAACTACAAGAACTTACTAAAACTATAGTAAGTGGGGTTCATAAACTGCGAAAGCTAGCTAGCACTATAGCAAGCTGATCATACAACTAACTGCAAATCCTCGCTATGTAAGACTCAGGCTTTAGCAGGACGATTCTTTCCGTCATACTCAAGCACGAGGTAAATTTAGGGGTCTTCCATTATTTAATAACTCTTCGATCCGAAAAGCGTGAGACCCGTGTATTCTCACGCCATTCAATCCAAGATAATTAAATAGGGGCAGCTGTCATACCCCAAAATTTACCGATGCAATTCCCGTTTTAATTTATCAAGGGTGTTAAAAATTAAGAGCCATAGGGTTTAATATACCAATTATTAAACTCGCTCTCTTATAAAATTCCCGTATAAATTGGTGGAGGTACGAATAGCAAATATTTGAGGTCCAATTCATTTTTGGCCCTTTTGTTTCATTTAATTATTTTATTATCTTTTTATTTACTTTTTTTTTATTTTTATCATCATTTTCTTTTATTATTCACTAACTATAAGTTTTTTTATTAATTTAGATTAATATTAGGATTATGAGATACTAAATAAGCGTTCTTGTTAATTAATAAAATCATCAGCGTTAATATGATTAGTGTTAATTATCATTATTAGAATCATTTGAATGTTGCTAATTAGTGTTGATAGTAGATTAATTATTGTTAATATCATTTTGATAAAATTATAGTAAGTTATTAAGATTAATTAAACAAGTTAATTGGGTTTTTTTGGGTTTTTTGTCTGTTATTGTTTTTGGGCCAACACGTTTTTGGCATGTAATGGGCCGGTTTTTTTGTCATACGTGGACCAGGGGTAGTGGACCGGGTCAAACCGACCCGACCACTAATCATCATCTTCTTCCACGCGAAACCCTAACCCCCACCTCCATCAGCGACGCCGCCCCACACAAACCCTAATCTGATCAAGATCCAAGCCCAAAGTTGAATCAATTAACGCAAACAGAAATCAAATCAAATCTTCAGTAAGCGAAAATCAAAACTTAGCGAAATCAAATACGATTTTCATTTAATCTGAACCAATTACAAGAGAATCTGAGTGAATCAAATCCTGAAACTAATATTACAAACCAAATCTTCGAATCAAACATTTAACCTAATAATCTAAAACTACCTAAATTAAAAAAGAACTTAAATCTATATAAAAAGAAAAAGAAGAAGTTGGAAAGGGGTTGTTGGAATCTTCTGGAGAGAACCCCAAGGCCGCGGCGAATCAAACCTTCGGATCTTCATCTTGTACCTGCGAACAGAGAAAGGAAAAGAGATTAGAAGGTGGATCGGAGCTAACACATTCCAGAAACTCAAGAAACTAAGGTAATAAAACTTGACTTAGCTTAGGATTCAGACGTTTGAATGTTTATGTGTTGATTTTGTGGGTTAAATTGTTGATTGCATGTCGAATCTGGGAATGTTATGTAAATCTGGGTTTGATTTGGGGGTTTAGGTTTGTTGTTCTATGGTGTTTGCTGGGTTACGATGAAGGTTCGAGGGGAGAACGATGAAGATTCATCTGAATCTTCATCGGTGAACTGGAAATCACGGTGGTTTTCAGGGTGTTAGGTGATGGTGTTCGGTGGTGGCCGGGGTTGATGTCTGGGTTTGATGATTGAAGATGAGAGAACAGAGAGAGAGAGAGCGAAGGAATAGAGAGAGAAAGAAAGGTGAGAAATGAAAAGTGGGAGTTTGGTCAAGTGGAGATCAAGTCTCTTAGGCCGTCAGATCAAGGACACGTGGCCTCCCGATGGCCGCCTGTCTTCCCACCAGAACATGATTCTGCGTGTGCTCTCTTACCGTGTTCCCTCATCTACCAGCACATGCAGGCCATTGGATTTAGATCCATGGCATAGATCTCGCTGCCTCACCTTGATTCTGTGCGCACGCTCACATACAATCACACGGATTCAAAACCTCATTGGGCCTAACTCAATGTTATCCACACCTCCATAATTATTATCTCCTAAGAAAATACAACCCCTTGTAGTTTTTTAAATAAATTTTAATTAATTAATTTTGTAAATTTTAATTGTTTAATTGTTTGTTCTCTTTCGATGGTTTAATCTAATTTTCTCCCCGAACCGACTATACCTATTAGTCGCATTAGGCGAGAAATAATTTTTGATCATTTAATTTATTTATTAATAATATAATTGATTCTAATTTATTTATTAATAACATAATCGACTCAAGTTTAATTCTCTCCTCGACCCGACTAAATCTATTAGTCGCATTAGACGAGAGATAAAAATATATAATTTAAGATACATTTAATTTGCTGCCCGCGACGATCAATCTATCGATCTGAGTAACCAGCAATGCCCCATTAATCCGTTAGCTATACTGATCAAATCTATTGATCATCGCATCTAACGGTGACACATCAAATCAGGGTTGTACGCCCAAACATTCAAAACACACTAAACCACGATACTACGGATTTTCATCCTTTTCAATCAGGCAACTCCAAATGCCTTTCCAATCACAAATTCAAAAACTACGATAGGCCATTCAAAAAGCCTTCAAACATCTCCATAATCAATTCAAAGGCGTACAACCCTGTGCCCGAACTACGTAGACTCTGATCCTCCATAAGGAGGTACGTAGGCACTTGGATAACCAAGGCGAGTCCCCTTCCCTAAAATCTCAATCCAGTTCAAATCTCAATTTTCGCCCTATTCATTTCCTTAGCTATTAAATCCTATTATTTTAGCCATAAACTGTTGCCTTAGATTCAAAGCCATAGGAAAGGGTTAAGGGTGCCTAACACCTTCCCTCGACCTGATTATAATAATCTTAGCCCGATCTCTTAACTGCGTAGGGTTTCCTATTCGCCCTTTAGAATAGGTGGCGACTCTAAAACCTTTAATTTTAGGGCAGGTTGCTACAGCAACCACCAACTCCTCCTACAACGCCTGGGAAATGTTCCCATCCACAATGGTTATAACCGGCGGAGGATTCAGCAAATTGACCGTCGGATCCGTTAAACGTAAATTCGACGAACTAATCTCGGCCGGCGCGAGCATAGCCTCAACCTTCGACCACGCCAAAGGCAGTCCATCCTCAATATCTTTTTACAAAAAAGAACTGCCCGGAGGAGCACCTAACGCGACCATCCCTCTCCTCATCCGAGCCCGAATGGCTAATTTTGACGTGCGACGCATATTGGTCGACCAGGGAAGTTCAGTGGACATCATGTACTCCCAACTATTCAAAACATTACAGCTGAATGACAGTCACCTTACCCCATACGTGGGGTCAGATTTACAAGGATTCAATGGCACGGTAACCAAGCCATGGGGGTTCGTGGAACTCATAGTTTCGATCGGATCGGCAGAGGCCACAAGGGAAGTGAAAGTCCAATTTCTGGTCATCGACTGCCCATCAATATACCAGTGCATCCTCGAACGTCCCACTCTGGCCGAACTGATCGCGGACCCCTCAACCGTACACCTTAAGCTCAAATACTATACGACCAAAGGACAAGTAGCAACGCTCAACGGCGACATCGAAGCGGCCAGGAGATGTTTTGAAGCCTCCGCTAAGGGCCTGAGCGCAATAAAGACACCAGCCCAAGAGAAGACAGCGACCAACGCTACCTCAGAAACCAACAAATCTATGCCCCGCATCGACACTATAGACCTCGATAGTCGTTTTCTGGGAGAACATGAGCAGAACATCAACTCAAGCACATCAGAAGGGATCCTTCGGCCGATCCCTGACGGAGACTTCGAACTCGTGGACCTCGGAGAAGATCCGACCAGAGGAGTCAAGATCGAATCAGACCTGCCAGACCTGGCCAAAAGACAACTCAAAGCTTGCCTTCGTGAAAATGCCGACCTATTCGCTTGGAGCGCTGCAGAGATGCCCGGACTCGACCCAGAAGTGGCTTGTCATCACCTGACCATCGACCCTGCCTGCAAGGCCGTCGCTCAGAGGAGAAGAAAACAATCACCAAAAAAAAACGGCTGCGGCCGAACTAGCTGTAAAAGACCTCCTAGAGGCCAAGTTTATATCAGAGGCCAAGTACACTACTTGGCTCTCAAATGTTGTACTTGTTAAAAAATCAAATGGAAAATGGCGCATGTGCACTGACTACACCGATCTTAATAGGGCTTGCCCAAAAGATGCTTATCCTCTCCCTAACATAGATAAACTCGTCGATAACTCCGCCGGTTTTAAATTACTTTCATTTATGGACGCATATTCCGGGTATAATCAAATACCCATGGCTAAAACAGACAAGAAATACACGGCCTTCATGACCGAATCGGGCAATTATTACTACAACGTAATGCCCTTCGGTCTGAAGAACGCTGGTGCGACTTACCAGCACATGATGAACAAAGTATTTCGAGCAGAGATAGGCGATATGCTCGAAGTCTATATGGACGATATGATTGTCAAATCCCAAAGGGAAACCGATCATGCCGCCCACCTTAAAAAGTTTTTCGAGCAAGCCCGAAAGTGTAAAATGAGATTCAATCCAGAAAAATTCACATTCGGCGTCCGCGCAGGAAAATTCCTCGGTTTTTACTTAACAGAAAGAGGAATCCAAGCCAACCCGGACAAATGCAGGGCTTTCTCGGATTTGCCCACTCCAAATTCAAAGAAGTCAATCCAAACCTTGAACGGCATGCTCACGTCACTATCCAGGTTCGTGGCCAAATCCGTGCAGCACACCTGCCATATTCAAAGTCCTGCGCAAAGAAACTGCATTCGAATGGACGGAAGAGTGCGAACGCGCCCTCTCCCACCTCAAGCAGGCCCTATCTAGCCCGCCAGTTTTATCTAGGCCGGAAGCTGGAGAAGTCTTGTACCTTTATCTCGCCGTATCCACCGAGGCCGTCAGGGCGACCTTGATACGAGAAATCTCGGAAGGCCATAATGAAGGATAGAAAAACACTTAGAAAGGGGGGGTTTGAATAAGTGTGGCTTTAAAAACTTGACAGATAAAAATAAATTGCACAGTTATTTTTATCCTGGTTCGTTGTTAACTAAACTACTCCAGTCCACCCCCGCAGAGATGATTTACCTCAACTGAGGATTTAATCCACTAATCGCACGGATTACAATGGTTTTCCACTTAGTCAGCAACTAAGTCTTCCAGAGTCTTCTGATCACACACTGATCACTCCAGGAACAACTGCTTAGATACCCTCTAAGACTTTTCTAGAGTATACAGATCCACACGATCACTCTAGTTACAACCTGCTTAGATAACCTCTAAGACTTCCTAGAGTATTCTGATCCACACGATCACTCTAGTTCCTTACAACTTAATGTAATCAATTCTAAGAGTATTACAATTGCTTCTTAAAAGCTATAATCACAAACTGTGATATTTCTCTTAATCGTTTAAGCTTAATCTCACTAATATATTACAACAACAATGTAGTGAGCTTTGATGAAGATGAAGATTCTGAGCTTTGATTTGAACAGAGTTTCAGCAAGTTAATGTGCGTTGTTTTTGTTCAGAGTCGTTTAACCTTGCTTCTCATCAGAACTTCATATTTATAGGCGTTGGAGAAGATGACCGTTGAGTGCATTTAATGCTTTGCGTGTTCCGTACAGCATCGCATTTAATGTTATACGCTTTTGTCAACTACCTCGAGCCTTGTTCACGCTGTGTCTACTGACGTAGCCTTTAGTAGCTTTTAACGTTCCTTTTGTCAGTCAGCGTAGCTTGCCACTTGTACTTCCTTCTGATCTGATGTTTGTGAATACAACGTTTGAATATCATCAGAGTCAAACAGCTTGGTGCAAAGCATCTTCTGATCTTCTGACCTTGAAGTGCTTCTGAGCGTGATACCATCAGAACTTCAGTGCTTCTGTTCTCTTGTTCTTCTGATGCTTCCATAGACCCATGTTCTGATTCTGCTTCGACCATCTTCTGATGTCTTGCCAGACCATGTTCTGATGTTGCATACTGAACCCTTTGAGACAAAGCTTCTGAGCGCTGAATTATGCGTACTCCTTGTATATTTCCTGAAAAGGAAATTGCATTGGATTAGAGTACCATATTATCTTAAGCAAAATTCATATTATTGTTATCATCAAAACTAAGATAATTGATCAGAACAAATCTTGTTCTAACAATCTCCCCCTTTTTGATGATGACAAAAACATATATAAATGATATGAATTTGCGATCAGAAAGAACAGACGGCAAAAGACAAATTACACAGCTATAGCATAAGCATATGAATATGTCTCCCCCTGAGATTAACAATCTCCCCCTGAGATAAATAATCTCCCCCTGAAATAAATACTCGAAGAACTTTAATAAAAGACTTCCCTGATTATTTCGGTAGAGACGATCATATAAGCTTTTGTCTTCAGAGAATTCATAGCTTCTGACTTCTGCTTCCATTGGACAGCTTCAGAACTAGAATTTCTTTAGATCCCTAGAACACTCACAGCTTCTGATTCCTGCTTCCATCTAGGACAGCTTCAGAACTTGAATTTCTTTGATCTTCTGAACATTCACAGCTTCTGACTTCTGCTTCCATCTAGGACAGCTTCAGAACTTGAATTTCTTTGATCTTCTGAACATTCACAGCTTCTGATTTCTGCTTCCATTTAGGACAGCTTCAGAACTTGAGTTTTCTGGATCTTTGGAGCATTCACAGCTTCTGATTTCTGCTTCCCTCGGATAGCTTCAGAGCTTTGAATTTCTACCAACATCACTTCATGCTAGATTTGTATCAGAACATTGTTGAATGTACCAGAGCATCATCAGAGCATCTCTACATCCTGAAATGTTACAGAACAAAAACTAAACGACAAAAGTCAGCATGAACGAGTCAGAACATAAAATGTATATTAGAACACATTCTATGTATCAGAGCCATATAGGCTAAAATAATGTATCAGAGCAAATAGAATTTTGTCAGATCAAATAAACAAATATGGATCAAATTCTATTATCAGTGCTTCTGATTTCTGAAGCTTGATAGCACTCAGCTTGCTTCAGTTTCCATGAGCTTATTTTTTATTTTTTTTTTACAGAATAACACTTCTTATGGTTTTGCTTCTTGTGTTTGCTTTGAAGATTCTCTTCACTTCTTTATACCTGCAAAACACTTAAACCATATAGAACTTGCAGTTCTTGTTAGTAAATGTGTGGGAGCTTTACCCAGCAACTGATAGATTAATCAAATCATTTATCATTTATCTTCTCCCCCTTTTTGTCATAACATCAAAAAGAATATATCAAAAGATTCAGATGTAAAACGACAAATAAAATAACTGGAATGTAAAAACAAGGAAACTTTTCATTGATAATCAAAAGATATTACAAAAGGTTCCTATGTTTAACAAGATGAGAAACATTCCTAGCAAATACATAAAAAGTCATCCCAAGAGGAAATGACTACAAAAATTAAAAACAGCACCCTAGCAGGACACACTCTGTGTCAACCCATCAAGAATCCCTGTGGACTCTTGTCTTCCAGACTAGAACCTCCACTGTAGGAGAGATCCAAGTGACCAAAGAGGAAGAGAGGGACAGTTCACAGACAGAGAGCTAATGTTGCAAACGGGGCTTTCCCTTAACATAGAAGTTAAGAATATCATTCTTAACCTCCTCCCATAACTCAAGAAAGTCTTCTGTCTTTGGGTGAAAGTTGATAACAACATCAAAGAAGAGGTCTGACTTGAGAGGTATTAGGAGAGCCATCCCGAGATATGCAGCGATCTGTCGCCTTTGAGTCATAGATCTTCAACAGGCTTAGGATGAACGCTAGGTTGGAGCTAGGATTTTTTAAAAGAAGGAAAAACTTGTTTGAGCAAGAGACGAAAACAGAAGAGAGAGAGAAAAACTTGATGAGGAATGCAAGGAGATAGAGAAAGAGAACACAGATAGAGTGTAAAAGAGAAAATATAAGAGGGAAAAGAAACGTTTGAAGAATATAAAAAGAAAACTAAGAGAGAGTAAATGATGAAAAGCATTTAATGTTACGTGACGTGAGGAGAGATAATAATGACAAAAGACGTGACTAGCACAGTTACCTATGGTCGGCGTCCCTTCAACTGCACGCGCGCTTATCCATGAATAGTAACGACAGGTTTACCATCCCGAGATAAAACGTTACAGCTGTTTTGCTTTAACAAAGGTTCTGAAACAACTTAGACAATGAAACGTTAGTAATAACCGAATCATAATTTCTAAAAGATTTCAATCAGAACTTCTGATTAAAAAATATTCATTTCAGAAGATACTCATATGTAAGAACTTCTCATCTTCTCATTCTGGGCATAAATCCATACTGATATTCTTCAGAATGAACTTAAACCTATCTTCAGCCAGGGGTTTTGTAAAGATATCAGCCCATTGATGGTCTGTATCCACAAAGTTTAAAGATATAACACCCTTCTGAACATAGTCCCTTATGAAATGATGTTTAATCTCAATATGTTTAGCTTTTGAATGAAGAATGGGATTCTTAGATAAACATATAGCAGAAGTATTATCACAGAATATAGGAATGTTACTCTCATATATCTGATAATCTTCTAACTGACTCTTCATCCAGAGCATCTGTGTACTGCAACCAGCAGCAGCGACATATTCTGCTTCTGTTGTTGATAGAGCAATAGTTGCTTGCTTCTTGCTATACCAGGAGATCAAATGACTTCCAAGAAATTGGCAACTTCCTGAAGTACTCTTTCTTTCAATTCTGTCTCCAGCATAGTCAGCATCGCAGAATCCTACTAAGTTGTATTCTTTAGATTTTCTGTAAACTAAGCCAACATTAGTAGTACCTTTCAGATACCTTAGAATTCTCTTAACAGCAGTTAAATGAGATTCTCTAGGATCTGATTGGAATCTAGCACACAGACAAACACTGAACAAAATGTCAGGTCTAGAAGCAGTCAAATATAGAAGAGATCCAATCATACCTCTGTATAACTTCTGATCTACCTTCTTACTTACCTCATCCTTACCTAGGATGCATGTTGGATGCATAGGAGTTTTGGCTTCTTTGCAGTCTAGAAGATTAAACTTCTTCAGAAGTTCCTTCACATACTTGGTTTGGTGAACATACGTTCCTTCTGATGTTTGATTTATTTGTATTCCGAGGAAATACTTGAGTTCTCCCATCATGCTCATTTCAAACTCAGCCTGCATAGACTCAGCAAACTCCTTTCCAAGTGTAGCATTAGATGTTCCAAAAATGATATCATCTACATATATTTGACAAATTAAGATATCCCTTTTAAAGGTTTTACAAAAGAGAGTAGTGTCCACTTTTCCTCTAGTGAAACCATTATCCAGAAGGAAAGAACTTAAGCGTTCATACCAAGCTCTGGGAGCCTGTTTCAATCCATACAATGATTTCTTTAGTTTAAAAACATGATTAGGAGACATAGAGTCTTCAAAACCAGGAGGTTGATGGACATAAACTTCTTCATCTATATAACCATTTAAGAAGGCACTCTTAACATCCATCTGATAGAGAGTAATGTTATGTTGAGTGGCAAATGAAATTAATAGACGAATAGATTCTAACCTGGCCACTGGTGCAAAGGTTTCTGTATAGTCAATCCCTTCTTGCTGACTATAACCCTGAGCCACCAGTCTGGCTTTGTTCCTTACCACTTCACCTTTCTCACTGAGCTTGTTTCTGAAGACCCATTTTGTACCGATTATATTGAATCCATCTGGTCTAGGAACAAGATCCCAAACATCATTCCTTGTAAACTGATTCAGTTCTTCTTGCATAGCAATTATCCAGTCTGGATCTTCTAGAGCATGATCAACAGAAGTTGTCTCGATCAAAGATACAAGACCTAATTGACAGTCTGCATTGTTCTTAAGGAATGCTCTTGTTCTGATAGGATCATCCTTCTTTCCAAGAATGACATCTTCTGAATGATCAGAGATGAGTCTGGATGATCTTCTGACAGGTGGTTCTTCAGAAATGCTTAGATTCTCCAGAGAAGCTGATACTTGATCTTCCGATTCTTTGCTTCTGAGAAGCTCTGCTTCTGATGCGTTGCTTCTTGGCTCAACAACTTCTGATATGTCAATATCACAATCTGCAAAATTATCAAACTGCTTTGGTTTTTCAGAACCAAGCTTATCATCAAACCTGATATTGATTGATTCTTCTACAATCAATGTTTCAGTATTGTATACTCTGTAGCCTTTTGAGCGTTCAGAATATCCAAGAAGGAAACATTTTTGAGCTTTGGAATCAAACTTACCAAGATGATCTTTAGTGTTCAGAATAAAGCATACACATCCAAAAGGATGGAAATAAGAAATGTTAGGCTTTCTATTCTTCCACAATTCATAAGGAGTCTTATTTAGAATAGGTCTGATAGAGATTCTATTCTGAATATAGCATGCAGTGTTTATTGCTTCTGCCCAGAAATGCTTAGCCATATTGGTTTCATTGATCATGGTTCTGGCCATTTCTTGCAGAGTCCTATTCTTTCGTTCTACAACTCCATTTTGCTGTGGAGTTCTAGGACAAGAGAAATCATGGGCAATACCATTTTCTTTGAAGAATTCTTCAAAGAATCTGTTCTCGAATTCACCACCATGATCACTTCTGACCTTTATGATTTTACACTCTTTTTCAGATTGAATCTGAATGCAGAAATCAAAGAACACTGAATGAGACTCATCCTTGTGTTTCAAGAATTTTACCCATGTCCAGCGGCTATAATCATCTACGATGACTAATCCATATTTCTTCCCTCTGACAGATGCTGTTTTGACTGGGCCAAACAGATCAATGTGCAAGAGTTCTAATGGCCTTGAGGTAGAAACAACATTCTTGGACTTGAATGCAGGTTTGGAGAACTTGCCCCTCTGACATGCTTCACAAAGAGCATCTGATTTGAATTTCAGATTAGGGAGTCCTCTGACAAGATCCAGTTTGTTAATCTGAGAAATATTTCTCAAACTAGCATGACCTAATCTTCTGTGCCAGACCCACTGCTCTTCAGAAACAGACATAAGACAAGTCACCTTCTGACTCATAAGATCTTGCAGATCTGTCTTATAAATGTTGTTCTTCCTCTTGCCTGTAAATAGGATTGAGCCATCCTTCTGATTTACAGCCTTGCAAGACTCTTGATTAAAGATTATATCATAACCATTGTCACTCAATTGACTGATAGATAAGAGGTTATGTGTTAATCCTTCTACAAGAAGTACATTAGAAATGGAAGGAGAGTTACCAGACTTTATAGTTCCAGAGCCAATTATCTTGCCCTTCTGATCTCCTCCAAACTTGACTTCCCCTCCAGACTTAAGCACCAGGTCTTGGAACATAGACCTTCTTCCTGTCATGTGTCGTGAGCATCCAGAGTCCAGGTACCATGACATGTTGTGCTTTGTCCTTTTTGCAGTCAAG
The DNA here is from genome assembly GCF_029867415.1 of Vicia villosa. Classification (NCBI taxonomy): domain Eukaryota; kingdom Viridiplantae; phylum Streptophyta; class Magnoliopsida; order Fabales; family Fabaceae; genus Vicia; species Vicia villosa. The sequence continues at coordinate 187,328,150 of NC_081182.1, read as the reverse complement.
GATATCTGCAATAGGAATAATCTTATCCTTAGGTACCCACATCTTTTTGGGTCCTTTCTTGTTAGATTTTCTCAAGTTCTGATTGAACTTGGGTTTAACATTGTAAGCAATAGGAGGAACAGCATGATAGTTTTTAATGTGAGTTTCATGATATTTCCTAGGTTGTGTCACATGCTTTTTAGTGTGTGTAATGTGAAAACTTTGAGCATGTGAAGTGTGCCTAATATCATGAGAGTGGCCATACTTGAACTGATCATACAATGGCTTGTATGTGAATTTCATTTCATCAACAGGTTCAAGTTTGTATGGGGTTTCACCCTCAAAACCAATGCCGACTCTTTTGTTTCCAGACACAGCATATATCATAGAAGCTAGCTGACTTCTGCCAATACTTCTAGATAAGAACTTCCCGAAACTTAAATCATATTCTTTCAGAATATGGTTTAGACTGGGAGTGGATTTTTCTGAATTAGAAGGAGATCCAACATCATTGGATAATTTTAAAAGTTTTTCTTTTAATTCAGAATTTTCCAACTCAAGCTTCTTTGTTTCAAATTCAAATAGCTTTTTCAGCTTTTTGTATTTGAGACTAATCTGAGACTTGAATTCCAGAAGTTCAGTTAGACCGGAAACTAACTCATCTCTAGTAAGTTCAGAAAATACCTCTTCAGAATATGATTCTGATGTAGATTCTGATCCGTCATCTTCTGACGCCATCAGCGCACAGTTAGCCTGCTCATCTTCAGAGTCTGAATCATCTTCTGACTCATCCCAGGTTGCCATAAGTCCTTTCTTCTTATGAAACTTCTTCTTGGGATTTTCCTTCTGAAGATTTGGACATTCATTCTTGAAGTGTCCAGGCTCATTGCATTCATAGCACATGACCTTCTTCTTGTCAAATCTTCTGTCATCAGAAGATTCTCCATGTTCAAATTTCTTTGAACTTCTGAAGCCTCTGAACTTCCTTTGCTTGGTTTTCCAGAGTTGATTTAGCCTTCTGGAGATCAAGGACAGTTCATCATCTTCTTCAGATTCTGATTCTTCAGGATCTTCTTCTCTAGCCTGAAAAGCGTTAGTGCATTTCTTGATATTAGATTTTAATGCAATAGACTTACCTTTCTTTTGAGGCTCATTTGCGTCCAGCTCTATTTCATGACTCCTCAAGGCACTGATAAGCTCTTCCAGAGAAACTTCATTCAGATTCTTTGCAATCTTGAATGCAGTCACCATAGGACCCCATCTTCTGGGTAAGCTTCTGATGATCTTCTTTACGTGATCAGCCTTGGTGTATCCCTTGTCAAGAACTCTCAATCCAGCAGTAAGAGTTTGAAATCTTGAAAACATCTTTTCAATGTCTTCATCATCCTCCATCTTGAAGGCTTCATACTTCTGGATTAAAGCTAGAGCTTTAGTCTCCTTGACTTGAGCATTTCCTTCATGAGTCATTTTCAAGGACTCATATATGTCATAGGCCGTTTCCCTGTTAGATATCTTCTCATACTCAGCATGAGAGATAGCATTCAGCAAAACAGTTCTGCATTTATGATGATTCCTGAAAAGCTTTTTCTGATCATCATTCATTTCTTGCCTTGTCAGCTTTACGCCACTGGCATTTACTGGATGTTTGTAACCATCCATCAGAAGATCCCATAGATCACCATCTAGACCAAGAAAGTAACTTTCCAGTTTATCTTTCCAGTATTCAAAGTTTTCACCATCAAATACCGGCGGTCTAGTATAACCATTGTTACCGTTGTATTGCTCAGCAGAGCCAGATGTAGATGCAGGTGTAGATTTTTCACTTTCATCAACCATCTTTTACAGAAGCGTTTTTCTCTTCCTGAATCTTTTCTAAACACGGTTAAGTGCTTGCACCTTAGAACCGGCGCTCGGAAGGCCATAATGAAGGATAGAAAAACACTTAGAAAGGGGGGGTTTGAATAAGTGTGGCTTTAAAAACTTGACAGATAAAAATAAATTGCACAGTTATTTTTATCCTGGTTCGTTGTTAACTAAACTACTCCAGTCCACCCCCGCAGAGATGATTTACCTCAACTGAGGATTTAATCCACTAATCGCACGGATTACAATGGTTTTCCACTTAGTCAGCAACTAAGTCTTCCAGAGTCTTCTGATCACACACTGATCACTCCAGGAACAACTGCTTAGATACCCTCTAAGACTTTTCTAGAGTATACAGATCCACACGATCACTCTAGTTACAACCTGCTTAGATAACCTCTAAGACTTCCTAGAGTATTCTGATCCACACGATCACTCTAGTTCCTTACAACTTAATGTCATCAACTCTAAGAGTATTACAATTGCTTCTTAAAAGCTATAATCACAAACTGTGATATTTCTCTTAATCGTTTAAGCTTAATCTCACTAATATATTACAACAGCAATGTAGTGAGCTTTGATGAAGATGAAGATTCTGAGCTTTGATTTGAACAGAGTTTCAGCAAGTTAATGTGCGTTGTTTTTGTTCAGAGTCGTTTAACCTTGCTTCTCATCAGAACTTCATATTTATAGGCGTTGGAGAAGATGACCGTTGAGTGCATTTAATGCTTTGCGTGTTCCGTACAGCATTGCATTTAATGTTATACGCTTTTGTCAACTACCTCGAGCCTTGTTCACGCTGTGTCTACTGACGTAGCCTTTAGTAGCTTTTAACGTTCCTTTTGTCAGTCAGCGTAGCTTGCCACTTGTACTTCCTTCTGATCTGATGTTTGTGAATACAACGTTTGAATATCATCAGAGTCAAACAGCTTGGTGCAAAGCATCTTCTGATCTTCTGACCTTGAAGTGCTTCTGAGCGTGATACCATCAGAACTTCAGTGCTTCTGTTCTCTTGTTCTTCTGATGCTTCCATAGACCCATGTTCTGATTCTGCTTCGACCATCTTCTGATGTCTTGCCAGACCATGTTCTGATGTTGCATACTGAACCCTTTGAGACAAAGCTTCTGAGCGCTGAATTATGCGTACTCCTTGTATATTTCCTGAAAAGGAAATTGCATTGGATTAGAGTACCATATTATCTTAAGCAAAATTCATATTATTGTTATCATCAAAACTAAGATAATTGATCAGAACAAATCTTGTTCTAACACATAAGCCCATTTACTTCACTAGCAAAGCACTTCAGGGCCCCGTGATCAAATATCAACAGATCAAAAAGGTCGGGCTCGCGTTAATAACCGCAGCCCGAAGACTCAGACACTATTTCCTAGCACATACCATAGTCGTGCGAATCGAGCAACCCGTAAAACAATTACTTGCACGCCCCGCATGGCCGGAAGAATGCTCCGGTGGTCGTTGGAACTTGCGGAGTTCGACATCAAATACGAAGGAAGAAAAGCCCTTAAAGCCCAGGTCTTGGCAGATTTCGTGGCCGAAATGGCCTTCCCCGAAACAACAAACAACAACGCCCGAAGATGGACCTTGTATGTGGACGATGCTTCAAGCTCAACCGGCAGCGGAGCAGGGATCATTCTTGAAAATGGAGAAGAAACCCTCATAGAGGTATCCCTTTCACTATCATTCCCGACATCCAACAACCAAGCAGAATATGAGGCCCTACTAGCCGGACTGCGCCTCGCAAACGACTTAGAAGCCGAAGACATTGAGGTATTCACCGACTCTCAACTGGTCACATCCCACATCTCGGGCGAATATCAGGTTAAAAGCGAAGCCCTCGCCGAATACCTGACCCTCGTGAAAGAAAGGCTGGCCCGATTCAGGAGCGCCAAAGTAAAACACATCCCAAGGGAACACAACGCGCGGGCAGACGTCCTATCAAAACTGGCGAGCACAAGAAAGAAGGGAGGTAACAAATCCGTAATCCATGAGATATTGCCAAAACCCAGTACCGAGACCTCATCTTCCCTCTCACTCGTAAGTGCAATTGGGGACGCGTCCTGCTGGACGACCCCCGTATACAATTACTTAACAAGTGACCTCTTGCCCGCCGATCCGAACGAGGCCTCCACCATCCGAAGACGAGCTTGCGCGTACGTCTTAGTCGAAAATCGCCTCAACCGGCGAGGATTTTCTATACCTCTCCTCAAATGTATAGACGAGGGCACAGTCCCCCACATACTCCGAGAGATACACAAAGGAATCAATTCCTAACATCTAGGAGGAAGATCACTCGCTCAGAAGGCTCTCCGAGCAGGCTACTATTGGTCGACAATGCAAGACGACGCCAAAGAATACGTTAAGAAATGCGACAAATGCCAACATTTCAGGGACATGCACCTCGCGCCCCCCAACAAACTCAAATCCTATCGTCTCCCTGGCCATTCGCGTGGTGGGGGATGGATCTCCTCGGTCCGTTCGTGACCGGACGCAATCAGAACAAGTATCTCATAGTTGCGATCGACTATTTTACTAAGTGGATCGAGGTCGAGCCACTGGCTAAAATCACATCCTTGAATGTACTCCGCTTTTACAAAAGAAACATCCTCGCCTGGTTCGGGGTATCATTAGCTATCATCACCGACAACGGCACCCAGTTCACAGACGGGCGCTTCCAAGAATTCGTCACGAAATTAGGTACGAAGCAACATTTCGCGTCAGTCAAGCACCCACAAACGAACGAGCAAGCAGAGGCCGCCAACAGAGTAATTTTGAGGGGCCTCAAAAGAAGACTAGATGAAATAAAAAGGGGATGGGTAAAAGAGCTGCACAGCGTCCTATGGGCTTATCGCACCACCCCACTGTCATACCCCAATTTTTGACCTAAGATACCACCTCATATCATTTGCATGAGCATCATTTGCATCTCTAACAAACTGCATAGCTTGTGTTTGCTACTTGTGCTCAGCAGGGTTTAATCAAGAAATCACTCATCAGTACAAGCAACAACCAATTAGGGTTTTGTTCTCCCTTCATCTCAAATGAACCATCTTCATCAACAATCAATATTTGGTCCTCAAAGATTCATTTCAACAAGCTCAAAAGCTCTGAATCGACCAAATTAGGGTTTTGACTGAAGACACTATACTCCTGACTTTTGCTCAGAATTTGACATAATAGCTTGGGACATGACCTCAAGACCTCAAATGCATCATTTTTGACCTAATCTATTGGCTCAAGACCTCACATTTGGGAAACCCTAAAAAGCTCCAGGACATCACTCAAAGGGTTCAATCATCTTCAAATAATCCCTATGTCAATATATAATGGAAATTGTATCTCAATTCAAGATCCACAGTCATCAATTTCATCAGGTCCACAATTAGGGTTTTTGACCTAATTCATCTGAACAACTGACTTTTTAATCAGGAAATGGTGCCACAACTCAAACCATGGCTCAAGATCCTCTAATACCTCAATATGATCCATTCACACCATTCATTTGGTGAGGGTAGCTTGATTCACCTGGAATCTCCAGAAACGCGATTCACCTGAAAAAGTCAACTGTACAAGATCACCATTGACTTTTTAGAATTTTGGTCAACCATGACTTTTGAAGTTTTAAATCATCAATATATGATATTTGAAGTCATCTGATCAAGAAAAATCAATCAAGAATCAAAAAGTCAAAAATTTGACTTTTCATACTTAGAAAATTTTCCAAGTGTTTTCAATGTTTTTTTCCAAACTTTGGAAGGGAATATCTCAAAATTTCACCGACAAACTGAAAAAACTTCCAACATGAAAGTTGTAGATTTTGATCCAATGAACAACTTTGTCACATATAATTTTTTTCCATAAGATTAACCATTTAAGAGATATGGAGCTTCAAAGTTGGTATCTTTTGAAAAATTCACTAAAAACTTCATTTTTTCCAAAGTTCATGGATCTTTTTCACCCATTTCCTTAAAGATCTTGAAGAAGCTTTCAACTAGGGATTTGAAGTACATAACAAGAGCTTTCCAAAATGTCCAAGAGCATGAAAAAATATTGAGTGGAGCTATGGTTTTGAATTTTGTCATTAGAGTTCCTTAAGCTTAAAATTCAAACCATTTTCACAAAGTTATGAACACTTTTTGGCAAATGATGCAAGCAATAACATAAACAAGCAATGAGTGCAAAATATTTATCATTTGAGATCAGATTGGAAAGAGATAAGAAGCATAGGAAATTTTAACCATGGTTTAGGTTTTAACCATTTTGCATTTAATGCAAAGATTCCATTTTATCTCCAAAATGCCAAATCACCATTCTAATCTCAACTTGCTTAGTCTTGCATTCAGAACTCTTGGCCTATAAATAGAGGTCATTTCCTCATTCAAAATCTCACCAAAACCTCCAAAAGCATAGGTTTTCTCTTCTTTCTTGAATTACAAGTTTCATAGTTTTCAAAGAGGTAGAAATCTCAACCTCTAAACCATTGAAGTTCTGGCCAAGATGGTGGTTCCAACAACTCATAAACATCATATGGGATGTGTTTGATCCCCTCATACACCCCAAAAACACCTAAACCTCAAAATCACTACCTCACTTCCATATATGCACATAATAAGCCTTATCATGCCAATTTTCATTCTAGCTTATTTCTGTCCAAGCTAATCATCCAAACATATTCCATATACCATATATGAACTATCCCAATCATCATCCATGACCTGTAACACCAGAATCATCAAATTTGGTTCATACTCCAAGGCTCTGCAAATCGGGCTCCATGGCTTTGCTCAAGTGAATTCAGATTGTTCCAAGCATCCAAACATGTTCCATAAGGTCCATTGAAGCTGTCCAGATCAAGAAACAACACCTGGAACCTCTCTTTTGCAGAATTCAATTCTCAGTTTTTCCATTTTTCAAGGTAAGTGCTTTGAACTTCAAACTCCATCATACATGCATCATAAATGAAAAATTGAGTTGCCATCTTGTTTCTGCACTATCACTGATCATTAACCCTCAATCAATTTCATAATTCATCAATCATACACAATTTCAAATTGAATCATAGAATTAGAGTTCTTCACGATTTCCAGAAAATTGATGATCTTAGAGTGAAAATAAATGAAATTAAAGATCACCATCATGTTCCTTGTGAAAAAACGAGTGAGATAGATTATCTACTCGATCAAAACAATTCAGTTTCAAAGATTTTCAAAATCAAATGGGGATGGTGTTCTTGGCGCCATTTTCTGTTCAGAAAATTCAAATGTTCGTTTTTTAAATATAATTAAATGAGTGTGTTATGATAACAAGCTGCGCGCGCAGCTCAATTGGCAAGTGTTTTGGTTGGTGACCTCAAGGTCACGAGTTCAAGTCCCTATGGGACCAAACCCTTCTTTTTATCACTTATTTTCTTTGGTTTTTTACACAACTTCATTTAATTAATTAACCAATCAAATCAATTCATTTTAACTTCATTTTTTGTACACTTCTCATTTAATATACATATTTTATGAATATCCAAAAAAATCACAAAAATAATATTTATTTAATACATTTTTATTAGGTTTAAAATGACATATTTTTAAGTGTTATTTAATACTTTAAATATTGTTTTTCATTTGATTTTTCAAAACCTAATCACTTGTAAATATTATGTGATCAAACCCTAATCACTTAGGTCTTAATTAGGTATAAGCTTTGCCTTTATCTTAATTAAGTTGATTCTTTTGTCAAAATTTCAAACTGTTTTCAAAACGATCAAAGCTTTTCAAACGACGATACCTCGCATTTTTTTAACAAAACAATCAACCATGTTTTAGAAAATAAAACATGGGCCTCCCTCAAGGTATAAGTCCCAAGCCCTTTTGTAAATATACATTTACATAGCCATGAATAAACTCAATGGGCCTCTCCCCGAGTATAAGTCCCAACTCCCGTGTACATAACATTGTTTGACAAGCCGTTCATCCTTAAAGGTATATTTCCTTCATAATCTCCCATGTACACTCCCACTTTGTCATATATGTGTACTTGTTCATATACTTGTTCATGTTTGTTCATATACTTGTTCATACTTGTTCATATGCTTGTTTATGTTATATATGTCTGTTCAACTTAGTACAACACTAGGTTCCCCATAGCCTCTTATTGGGCTTCGTGCAAAGAATCTCCCTAGTTTAGGTTAGGACATAGAGTATGGTTTCCTGGTGAAATCGCTCTAAGATCTCAAACCAACTATACCATGCCTCCTCTTGGGCTTCATACAAACGACTTGTCCCTCCCATAGTCTCCTCTTGGGCTTACAATACAAGGACCCTCGATTGTCCCTCCCATAGCCTCCTCTTGGGCTTACAATGCAAGGACCCTCGGATAGCCTCCTCTTGGGCTTCGTACAAGGACCCACGGGCTTCTTATAAGCATCCCCATAATCCAAATCCAATACCCTAGGAGATTAGACATATATCATCTCTATGATAGGAGTATCTCTTCTATATCATCACAAACAATTAAAACTCAACTTTTTTGCCACAAGGCTGGCTAATCAATCAAACCTTTTGCCACAAGGCTGGCTTATCAAAACTTTTTGTCACAAGGCTGGCTTATCAAAAGTTTTTCCCACAAGGCTAGCTTATCAAAGCTTTTTATCTCTTATCCTTTGCTTCCACTAGCATAAGTGGGAACTATGATTGCTCTGACTTTCTCAACATCCCTTTGAGAATACGTAGGCACAAGGTTGTATCCTTGACGAGCAAAACTTCTATCTCCCTCAAACCACTCAAACCTTAGCACCCGTAGACCCCGAGCTACAAATGCTCTGATTTCCTCTAAGGGATATGTATGCAGAAGATTGCGATGATCTTTGCGAGCATAATCAAACAAACACCTTAGGTCCCACCTATCTCACAACAGAAAACCTCCCCAATAGCATAGCAAGAAATAAACAGACAAACATAACAAAGAAACCTATAGAGTACTATAGATACGTAAGGTGCTAATACCTTCCCTTCGTATAACCAACCCTCTTACCCAAGATCTCTCCCCCACTTTTGCATTGCTTTTAATTTTGTGTTATTTGCTTTGCATATCTTTTAAGGTTATTGCAATTTTTTCCCTTTTCCTGTCTTGGAAACAATAAAAAGTTTGGTCGTGACAAAAAACAAAAATCATTTTCTTGAGCACTCGAGCCCAAAGAAGGCATCCGGTGTCTCATCCCGATTTTTCACGCGACAGAAAAATGGCAACTCTGCTGGGGAACGATTAACTTTTTATTGTTTCCAAAGAAAGGGTTAATTCTAATTGTTATGTTTTTTTTTCATTTCTTGTTACATGTGTGGTCCTGTTACATCTGTGGTTCTGTTACAAGTGATACATTATGGACAAATCCTAACCCGGATTAAGTACACATAAGAATTAGGTGGAGGGTATAGTCATGTATGGCATACAAGGAGTTCAGTCCTTAAAAAGCTGGCATGAGAATCCTTCCGCTCAGTGGAGGTTCCTTGTTGGTAGTATATGTTTCGCAAGTTCAGTTGCGAAGACATTGTTGCTTTCATTGAACTGTAGAAACTGAGTTGGCTGTAGAACCCATTAACCCATCCTGGCCTTATTAGGTTGTGGCGCAAAAACTATTCAGGTGAAGACTTGGATTAGTTGTCATGCGGAGAGCCACACTCAGACGAGGTTTTCTTGAGAATATTGCTAGCTCACAAGTTCAGTTGTGCAAGCCGGTAATATCCGAAAGAAGAATGTAGACTCTGACGTATCAGTAGAACATGTTGTGCAGGTGATTAACCCCTAGTACTATCCCATGTTTGGTTCTTTGACCTCATGCTCGTGACGTTGAACCTTTGAACCTATGTGTACCATGTTTGCATTACCATGTTTGCATTATCATGTTTGCTTTACCGTGTTTGTATATGTGGCATTCATGCATCCATGCATTCATACATTCATTAAAAATCCATCTTTTCATAAAAACATGATTTTTCCAAAATAATTTAGAGAATTTTCTTTGCAAACATTATAGGATTAAGTTATGGAATGGGTAAAGAGGCATACCAAAAGGTACGGTTTCAAAATGCCTGATGTGGAAAAACTGAGAGAGTTAACATCTTTTGTACAAGATCCTTCCAATTTTAGGAAAAGCCATGGAAAGCTTTTGCCTATCTTGAACACTCATGTTGATGAAGGACTTCTCGAAACTCTGGTTCAGTTCTATGATCCCGTCTACCGATGTTTCACCTTTCCAGACTATCAGTTGGTACCAACCTTGGAAGAATATGCCAATCTTTTGGGTATTCCTGTGTCTGAGAAAATACCTTTCAATGGTTTGGAAGCCATTCCTAAGTCACAAGTCATTGCAGCAAGTATCCACTTGAAGAAATATGAAGTAGAGATCAATTGGACTACCAAAGGAAACCTTCCGAGTTTGACTTCGCAGTTTCTAATAAAGAAAGCCTTTGATTTCAAAGAAACTGGTAGCATGATAGCTTTTGAAGCAATGTTAGCTTTGCTCATCTATGGGTTGGATCTGTTTCCCAACGTCAACGACTTTGTTGATATCAACGCCATAAAAATATTTCTGATTAGAAATCTTGTTCCGACTTTGCTTGGTGACATGTATTTCTCTATCCATCATAGGAATCACCAAGGCGGTGGAATCGTTGTATGTTGTGCACCTCTGTTGTTCAAATGGATTGTTTCACACTTACTTAAGTCTCCTATTTTCACGGAAAACCGAGAAGGTTTGCGTTGGCCTCGAAGACTTATGTCTCTTACTAATAATGATATTCATTGGTATACCTTGGCTCGCTGTGGTACATAAACCATTAATAGTTGTGGAGAGTTCGCTAACGTGCCCCTCATTGGTACGCAAGGAGGAATTAACTACAATCCGGTCTTTGCCCGAAGACAACTCGGGTATGCAAATTCAACTAAACCTATTGGTCTCGCAGTGGAATGCTACTTTTACCAAGAAGGGTTGGATCCTCAAGGGTTGAAGACAAGAATGGTAAGAGCTTGGTATGACGTCCGAAGGAAAGGAAAAGGTGGGGTAAGGAATTACATTTCCATGGACGCCTACACCTGTTGGGTGAAGAAAAGAGCAAGGGAGTTTCAAATGCCTTATGATTATGAAAAACCCATGTTCCCTGTGGTATCTCAACTACCCAACATTCCCATTGACACTATGGAAGAATACTAGGAGACTCTAGCCAAGATGAGGTTAGAAAAAGACGCTTGGGAAGAAAAGTTTCGTAAGACTGATGTGGAAAACATAAAGTTGAAGAAACGAGTGAAAGATCATGAAGAAACTCTCTATTATCAAGATGGATGGCTCATGAGTAAAGATGAGAAGATCCGTTGGAAAGACGCTGCAATCCGGAGGTACATCAAAGAAAGCAAGACAAAGCTTGAAGGTTCAACAAGCAACGCTCGAACGCCTGACGACTGGAAGAATGTTGTTGACAAGCTAAGGACCGAAAAGGCCGAGTTGAAAGCTTACTATGGGAAAGAAATCATGAAGCTCAAGCTGCATAACGCATTTGGTTCTTCATCTGATGAGGATGCTTAGGATTGTATAGCTTTTATTTATCATTCGCTTCTGTAGGAGCTACGCTCCAATGTTGTAACATTTTCCCATTATTTCAATAAGATAACAGTTTGTGTACAAATGTTTGCAAGGAAATAATCTTTAAAATACTTGGAAAAAATCATAAATTTTTTTTTGCATGCATCATTCTGCATTTCGAGTCTGTTGTCTAAAGTCTCATCTTTTGGATTTTCCTCCATTAGACTGTCAAGCTGTCGCGCCTCAAAGTTTCTCGACCGTGCTCGCAATCAGATCAAAGATACAATACTCGTTCAAGCAAAAGAAGAGTGATGGAAAACTTGGACCAAGAGAATATCGAGCTTCGTGGTACAGTGACCACCCTCCAAGAAAAGTTGGATAATCTCACTACTCTGGTTGACTCCTTAATGGCCACGCAGAATCAGCAGCCACCACCCAACAGTCAAGCAACAGTGATATCTGAAATCACTACTCCAGTCTCTGCAGTTGCATTCAGCATTCCATCTTTCTCCATGCCAGAAGGTTGGAGCACGCCTTTCAGCTTCGGTACAGGTTTTCGCTATAATTTCTCTGGGATTCCAACATCTACAACTAAAGTGCCTGCTACACAAGGTTCACTGTTCACTCCAAATCAGGGGGCAGCCTTTTCTTAAATCACTATGGCACTCTCTCAACCCACTCTGACGGCTTCGACCCCTATGGTTCACACTGTTCCTTACGGAGACAATGAGATTTATCATGATCAAGGTGATAGCACAAATCAGCGTAACCTTGTAGAAGATCTCCAAGAGCAATTTAACAAGATACAACTGGATGTTAAGGCTATTCGTGGGAAAGACCTGTTCGGGAAAAATGCCCAGGAACTCTGCTTATTTCCCAGTGTACAAATGCCAGCTAAATTCAAGGTCCCTGATGTAACACCCTTCTAAAAACCCCCGTGAAAAAAACATAATAATCAGAGTAATCATACAACAAGGATGTTACAATTAATAAAATAAAGAAAACTCCAAGTCGTTTGTCATGCTTTATTAGAAATAATTCAAAAATATTAAAACACATTTTCAGCACAGCGGAAACTCATTCTACAATGTTATAAAACATTTATGATAAAATCAACGGTACATAAACCAATAATGGTAAAACAGTGTATCACAAGTAACTCTAAGACTATCGATCCCAGTGTTACAAATCAGAGCATGACCGACACGACCCAACATAACCGGATAAACTCTACGAGTCATCCTCACCGATCGCTTAGGCCGCTACTTCAATCTGAAATCATTAAAGTAAGGGTGAGACTACATCATAATTAAATAGCATTATAAATCGTCTGATATAGAATTCATAAGCAATTATCCACCCTACTTAGCATATTCAAATTTATCAATTCATACCAATCACAAACACAAGTCAAAAGTATTCACCAATAACACAACACAATCATAACACCGGAATTTATCCTGACATGTCACAATTTATACAAAGACCATGCAGACTCTTATGCATGTGGTACCATACATGGGATACACCCATCCAACTGATCTTTTTCATCACCGAGATACAGTTTAACCAGCACAAATTCCACACAATGGAAATTATGCCCACCATTTTGATCCACTTTCATCACCGGGATCCATCACCAAAAATGTATGTGAATGAATGCAACATATAACATGCTTACAACATCACCAATCCAATGTATCACATTGTCTCATTATCATCACCAATTCATCACCAAATAAGCATGCATTAGTTTTAGCATTCATACAAATATATCACACGCATACATATAAAACATCACCCAATAAATAATATAAACACGATACAAAACTCAGACTTACGTCCATATCACCTACTCATCATATATAATTCACACCACATATAACGTCAAATCACAGTTATATCATTACAACATCACCACATTGTCACATTAACCGAATCATGCACACAATGTACAAAACACGCCATAAACGAAATAAATCAAGATTTTCAAAATAAAATCAAGTTATTGTTGTATTCTTTACTTTATATTGTAGAGTATTTAATTTAAGAAACAACGTCCAAAAAGGCGTCTAAAACGGACTTACGGTTCAAAAATTAGAAGCTTTTAAAGTTAGAACAGTTTTCAAAACGTGCTGCTGGAATTTGTACTGGAACCCGGTTCGTCCCACGTGGGAACCGGTTCCTGGACCCAAAAATACTATTTTTAACGTCCTAACACAGTGGAACCCGGTTCCTCCCACATGGGAACCGGTTCCCACGAACCCAGAAGCTGAAAAACATGATTTTTAAGGCTTTTATGCATCCCAAACACATACCAACTCATACCATTACGAAATTGATCATCAATAACATCAAAATACTCCAAATACATGATTCTAATACACAAACAACATACCATAACACCATGTAGCAATACTACATCATCAATTGCAGTCAATTCATCAAATCATACATGTCAGTGTTGGTATTTCACAAAACCTAACATCCCAAATAGAGATTCTAATTCCTTAATTCAATCCTATCATCATCAAAATCATAATACCATATAATTAGAGTAATCACCCCTTACCTTAGCCAAATTCTTCATTTTGGTCCTCTTCCTCTTTGGTTCCTCTTTACGTTCTTCAGCTCTTCTCTTCAACTTCTCATTTTTCACGTTCTGACTCCTTTTTCCATATTTCCCTTATTTTATGAAAACATAAAATGGTTAGTAATGGGCTTACTCACTTAGCACCCCCATACTACTAACCTCACCATCCGGCCCAATGGCCCTTAATCCATAATTTTACAACAATTCAACCAGATACTAAAATAATTCTAATTAATAATTTAATTTCCAATTAAATTAAAATTAGAAAATATGGGGTGTTACAACTCTCCCCCACTAAAAGAGTTTTGGTCCTCGAAAACATACCTCAAGTGAAAAGTTCCGGATAAGAGTCCTTCATCTGACTCTCCCGTTCTCAGTTAACTCTTTCTTAGTCGAACTTCAAAATTCATCTGTCATAACCACCATAAGCATGTCTCATGCATTCAATCTCAGCTCTTACGTCGCATTTGACCACTCAAAGGTGTACTACTCGTTATGCCTCCAAAAGGCTAACAACAATAGTACATTGAGGTACAACTCATACAATACGCCCAATAACTGAATAATATAATTACGCCATCATGGTATGATCACATCGATCAACACTGCAGTAATGCATTCCATCTACCAAACGTACCAACCTTAGACACACTCTTCTATCTGAGTGATAAAATAACACTTACACTTTTCACCAACTGCTTCCTTCAAGAGCTCGATAATAACATTCCTATACCATTGAATTTCAACTATATGACTCCTCTCAAGTCATACCAGCAATTATCCAACATGTTACATTCCGCTTTTGCTGCACTATTTTGATTACTCATTACAATCATCATTACCAATTAGACTTCTGAGTTATACCCAACTCAGGCCCTCTTTACTCATTCGTTCAAGAATCATTCTTTACTATCCATGGTACTAATCCACCACTCGTCAGTACTTACTCGCACTCAAAAAAACAAATTCCTGATTTACTTCATCTATTAAACATTCCAACCATGGAAATAAGTGCACACGAGTTGTTATAATCACACTCATCGGCCTCGATATACCATTGCTTACATAATAGCTCAAACTGAATCCCACTCTCCTTTAAGAGTTAAATCAACTTCGTCTTTCATAGAGTATAATTCCTCCTCATATCTAGAATCCACGATACCACCTTAACAACGAAACAAAATTATTATAACATCATATAGTATACAATCATCGCCTTAACTTCGCTGAATACATACTCGTTAACTACGTACGTCCACAATAACATACTCATCGTCTCGGCAATTATTCAAAAGAGTTCTAATCCTCTAGCACGACATCCTTGCATCCACTAGATTCTAAATCTATCATATAGATCAATTTATGTTCCGGCATATTAATTCCTCACTGCCCACGAGTAGTACTCGCACACTAGTCTGCATCACACTTTCGCTGCGCGACTCTGATTACCCGTCTTAAATCATCATCCAATATATTGCACTCTTTCGTATTCACTTCTTCATAAGTTCACACAACATGGTGAGTGATTATTCTCACGGCTTAGTATCCATCATATCCTAAACCATTAAGGTAACAAACAAGCTCATCCTATCTATATGATTCCGTCTACTATCAACAAGAGATTAAGGGTGATCAAGTCCTCAATTTGTCAATAGATAGCCGACAACCATATTTAAGCATAAACCATCGTTACTACATAATAGTGTCCTTTTCGAGTTTGCACCCAAACTCATTAACATCGCCATAGTCTAATAATTCACTTTGAGTCTTTACAACTCGCACACTTCCCTCTCATTGGCTCTTGTCGGTGAGACACCAACGTCCAAACATTTTACACAATCCGCTTCGTAGTCACTTAGCATCACACACTTGTTAAGTACTTCCAAACTTCATTATCACTAGTATACTCGTACATTACTATTCATCTCGTTCCAAATTAAAATCCTCATCTTAGCAAAAGACCGCGACAACATTCATAACTCGAGGTTTTAATCTAAATCCCATGACATCTTTCACGTCCAATTGTCATTCCACTCAGAATTTCCACAAAGTCTTCCTCACATCAATAGGTGTTAGAAATTCTCTACAATTCTTCTTTTATACCTGTCGTTACTTTGACATCACAATTACGACTTCAACTGTTCCCAAAGTTTGTTCCACCTCTCCTACTAATTCACTCCTCACTAAAATCCATTGGCACTCAAATCATCTTTATTACCGAACATCTCATTCACTTATTCCTTAACAACATATTCTACTCAATTTTGTTTCAAACAATCGTGGTAGTAGGCATTCCTATTCAATAAGTTTCACGCTTCCTTAACCAACTTCAGAATATCTCCTCATAGGATCAAAAGTTATGGGTTTTTAAAGTAGAAATAATCTTTCCAAAAACACACAGTAGAACCCGGTTCCTCCCACACAGGAACCGGTTCCTGGCTGCTTCCCATAACTCGTCTCTGATTTTTACTATGGGGAATCGGGTTGTCTCTATCTGGGAACCGGTTCCCAACAACCCAAAATTCCCACGACTCTGTTTTTTATAATGGGAACACATTTCAAACAAGTTTTAAATATCAAATAACAATTTATCTCATGGTTATTAAGTCAGCTTCGCAATGCCCCAAACGGCACTTAAATCAGACACTCGGATCTCAAGATATGAATTTTCCAATCGTTGTCCGAAATTGCAACACTGACGCCATGCAGCGACACCTTAAATGATATTTCCAAAACTCCTCAAATGGTACACTTAATTCTTAAAATTGCTTCTCAACAAACCTTTTAATTATTCCTTCAATCCGTTCAACTCTGACACTGACATCCCGTGCCGTACCAACAAACAAGTCTAGTTCTAAGAGCACGCGTAACCGCAACTTCACCTCTTTCCAACATCATCCTGTCACAATTAAATATGTTAAAGCTGCTGCAACCATTTTTATAACAAAGTTCATCTCTTTAGCTTTCCGATGCTTCAAACGGAACTCAAATCGGATGTCCAGAACTCCAGTTATGAATTTTCGAAGTTCTGCAGCTATTCAGCCATTTCCTGCGTTTTGCTTACGAAAATTTCACTCCAAAACTCATACTCTTCAACTCGGTCACATTCCAAACAGCCCCTTATCATATCTCTCCACTTCCAAACATTCTTATAACTTAAGCAACACATCCCATTGCCGAAGTGCAATTTCTGAAACATTACGACGACAATCCTCTTTGCAAACTTGCAGCTGAACCTCTTCCGAGACGCACGACTACTCAACTGACAACTTCGCATCCCATCAGCAGAGCAGATACATTACAACTTCCTAATTTCCCTCTCCTACAAATAATCTTCAATTACCTCTAATCATTTTCCTTCCAGATGTTCCAACTTAACTACCAGACAAGTCACCTTCGATTCGGAGAACAACAACTCCAACAACACTTGCACGGTTTCCAACAATAGCCTACTAAATCAATCGTCTTACAACCGAAACATAACCGAGAAGCGAAGCTTCTCCCCCACTTGTTTCAATCCAACACCTACAACAAAACAAACAAGTACCGACAGTGATTCACTCACATGCCGTGTACCAAGGGATAAAACGCCGACAGTATACAACTGTCGCGCAACTCAACTGACTCGACAATTGGCCGGACGGACCGACCTGCTCTGATACCACTATTGTAACACCCTTCTAAAAACCCCCGCGAAAAAAACATAATAATCAGAGTAATCATACAACAAGGATGTTATAATTAATAAAATAAAGAAAACTCCAAGTCGTTTGTCATGCTTTATTAGAAATAATTCAAAAATATTAAAACACATTTTCAGCACAGCAGAAACTCATTCTACAATGTTATAAAACATTTATGATAAAATCAACGGTACATAAACCAATAATGGTAAAACAGTGTATCACAAGTAACTCTAAGACTATCGATCCCAGTGTTACAAATCAGAGCATGACCGACACGACCCAACATAACCAGATAAACTCTACGAGTCATCCTCACCGATCGCTTAGGCCGCTACTTCAATCTGAAATCATTAAAGTAAGGGTGAGACTACATCATAATTAAATAGCATTATAAATCGTCCTATATAGAATTCATAAGCAATTATCCACCCTACTTAGCATATTCAGATTTATCAATTCATACCAGTCACAAACAAAAGTCGAAAGTATGCACCAATAACACAACACAATCATAACACCAGAATTCATCCTGACATGTGTAATACGGTGAACTGACTTTTATAATCGAAAAATATACGGTAAGCAAGAGTCGCCACCGACTTTTATTTTATCCAAATATTAGAAAGGCTAAAAGAACAGAAAAAAACCTTTTTAAAGAAAACAGGGTTCGGGGGGTAATTTATGCAAAGGGAAGGTGTAAGGCACCTTTTGCATCCATGGTTTTCCATGGGCTCTTAATTTCTTTGCTCGTTTTCGAAACAAAAAGTTTTAGAAATGTAGAAGAAGAAGAAACAAGGACTTTAGCTCGTAAATGAGCGTAGCCTTGAAAGTGTTTAGAAAATAGTAGAAAGAAGTTTTTAAACCAGAGCATGCAATTAAGGGCAAATTACCTAGTTAGATGAAAAATGTTCTTTTTAGCCTTTCAAGGTGAAAGGGACTATCCTTGCCATAAGAGGGCAGGAAGCCTTTCATTTGGAGGTTGAAGGGTCGTCGAGTCATCGTTCGCCTTAAAACTGTCCCATGCCATAGAGAGGCAGGTAGTCTAAAGGGAAGGATCAGAATAGCCTTTTTCGTAGGCAGCCAGAAGATACCTCAGCCTTTTCCGTAGGCAACTTCCGAGGGTCGAGGTCATATTAGTGTATCGAAGGCAGCATCATTAGGGTCGTATGACCTTTATTTCGAGGCAGCATGGCTGAGGTATCCTCGTATTCGAGGGACATGGCTATTCTGCAAAACACAAGGCAACAGGCAACAAGGCAACAGGCAACAAGGCAACAAAGAGGTTACCTCAAAAGAGTGCGTGGGTGCAACAATCACGTGATTATATTCAGTAATTTTATCTTGTAATTAAGTCATTCTAATTCAGTTAAGACTTGCACTCCCTAAGATTACTAACCACACAGTAATATAAACAGTATAATTAAAGCAATATGGGGAAGGGAAATTGCAACCAGCGGAGGAGAGGGGAATTAAAACCAGCGGGATATAATTAAAAATTAAAACAGAAAATATTAGAGTTAGGGTTACCGATACTCGTAGCTTTGCCAATTGACAAACCCTGAAGATTGGAAAAGGAAGAATAAACAAAAAAAATGGGTGAGTGCATTATCGGTTCGGAGGCAATCATAGTTAACCCTAATCAATAAAATAACAATAAAAGAAAAAGGGTAAAAGAAACTTAGCTTCGATTGACGAAGGTTGATAGTCGTAGGTAGCCTGAAGCATTGACTCTGACCATCTGAGAATTGACAGAAGAATAAAATACAGTGAGTGTATGGCTAATTCAACGACAATTAAGGCTAACTCTAATTTGGAGGGAAGAAACAAAATAAAATAGAATGAATATTTAAAATAAATATGAAATAGGACTTAGCTTTTAATTTGATCTGATATGGTTTGTAGTCGGAGGAAGCCTCGGGGCAACCCTGAAAAATGGCAAAGGCAAAGGAGAAATGATAGGTGAATGTATGCACAGTTTAAGAAAGTATAAAGGGAAAACCCTAAAATAAAAAAGGAAACAAAACAGACTTTGAATAAATAAAATACTTATCTTCGTATTTGACGTGGCGTGTAAGCGGAAGGCATTTGAAGGATAACCCTGAAAAAAGGAATGCACAAGAAATATTTCAATGTATGGCTAATTCTTCGTAAACCCTGATTCGGGTGTAAGTTAATCATGATTAATAAAATAATAAAAAATTTAATTGTTGGTTTTCAACCCAATTAATTAAATTAGGCAAAAATAATTTTTCAATTAAATATCTTAATATATATTTTTAATCAATGAATAAAAACTAATTAATATTAAGCAAAATTGACCCAAATTAAAATAACCAAAAATCAAATTATTAATAATAAAAGTTAGAAAAGAATTTGTTTTTTAAGATTTTTTTATAAATAATATACATATATAATAAAACTAGTTTATGTAATAAAAAATAAAAGAAATTAAAATTTTCTTAGCTTTTGATTCGGTGGTGCGCCTGTATGAGGGTTCATGGTGAGGCCCCATCTCTGCCCCGTCTGATCTGAGCGTGCTGGAGATCTAACGATCCAGGACAGAGGATGCATCATGGTCATGTGGGGGGGATGTAACACCCGATCGCTGAGACAAGAGGAACAAACAAATTAAAAAACATATGTCGCTGGACAGACTCGAACCAGCGACCTCACAGTGAAACGCGCGCCTGACTTGCCACTTGACCACCATCTATTCACTGTTAACCTGGGCATCGTGAAACATATTATACAAATCGAAGATTTATTCAGCATTTCAAAAACTGAATTCGCACGCGACTGTAGAACCATCTTCTTCCTCGCGACGAAGTTGCTTCCCTGTACATGAAAACTCAAGCAAATACCACAAATAAATGAATTACAGAGCCATGAATCAACTGCAAATTGCCTTATGAGTCCACTGGTGTTATCGGTTTGGGTTAATTTTGCTTGTAGCTCGAAGCCCTAAAACGGAGCTTCTAAAACCTATCAATGGTGATTTAGCCATACGAGCATAGAAATGCAATTAACTTTCCAGAATTACGCATAACCTTATGACAATCACGAATATGCAATCAAATTGAATTAATAATGCATAAATCCTTGAAATCAAGCTTGAGTTAGTAATTGCAAACCGTGGACGTATGGGAACGATTCTGGATGTTTGGACCACTGGTAACGATTGGAATAGCTTCAGGGGATGTCCAGGAACGTGTATGGATCGTCAAAACTCCTCGATTCGGTGCCAAACTTCAAGAACGAAAGTAAATTTTTTTGATTTTTTGAGTGCTCGGATTAGAGGTTTTGGCTGCCGAAAAAAGTCTCCTCAAGGGTTTGGTTATCTCATACATTTATAGGAGAATGTGCTAGGTTAACAAAATTGTAAAGAATCTTCTTGAATCATGATTTGCCAAGTTGGAAAATTTGATTGAAAATTTGATTTTGAAACCTTCTATTTTTGCACAATATTGATTCAATTTGTTCAAATATCATTTGATTCATTAAGAGAATATATTTGATTGATTCCCTTAAAATCAAAGCAAATATATATATTTCATATTTATTTTACTCATTTTATATAATTTATTTATGATTTAAAGTAATAAAAACCATAAAATAATTAAATAAAATAATAAAAATGATATGACTCTTGCTTTGGGCGTGCATGGGCTTAGACTAATGATAGGGTAAAAAGAATGCAAGCCCATTTGGAAGTATTTGGAGTTTTGGGCTTTTTCTCTTCATGCATGCCTTTGAAAATAGGTGAACTTGTGCACCTTGCCATTTCCTCATATCTCAATATTTTTTCAAGCTTGTGGACTTTTTGGAAACCTTAGAGAGTCCTCTAACCAGTGTCTTTAGTCTCATATCAAAATTATTTTCCATGCTCCTTGTGTGTCCTTTTGAAAAAAGTGTCTTTTTGTTGACTTTTGAAAAGGACCTATAATGTTTTGGTCCATATCTCTTAAATGAAGCATTTTTAGACTTGGCATCTGAGACAGAATTTTGTAGGGAATCAAATTTCCTTCAAAATGAGCTTTGGATGGAAAATTTTGGATGTTCCATGTGAGAGTTATGGCTGGTCAAAGTTTAGTTGACTTTTCCTATACAAAACCCTATTTTAGAAACTTTTTGATTTGTTGATTTTTGATCTTTCCTTGATGAACCATGATCAATTCTTGATAAAATGGTGAATGATACTTCAATATGAGGATCTTGACAAAAAATCAGGAGCTTTGACTTTATTTTGACCACAGTTGACTTTTTATGTTAACTTAGTCGACTGTTGACTTTCCGAACAATTGGGTGACCAATTCTTTGAAATGAGCCTTGATACTTGTCATATAGATAGTGTGAGATATATTGAGCCATATGAGATGCCTTGGAGCCATTGATTCACTGAGTTTCCTTTGAATGAACCAAACCCTAGTTTTAGAGCCTTGTATAGGAGAGTGTGTCTTGGAGCTTTGTACCTTGATTTAAATTTGAATAGGAGAAAAAGTATGGGCAAATTTTGGGGTATGACAGCTGCCCCTGTTCAATTATCTTAAACCTGAAGATGTAGAGTGGTTTGTATGCCAGTCGGTACCTGAAGGTGGAAGATGATTGAACACTAGAATACCAAGAAATTTGCCCTAGCTGAAGTAGGGACTCTTGTCGGAGATGGGCTTAAAGATGCCATCCAGGCCTTGAGAGAAAGTTTATTGGATATTGATCGTGTCAGCACTGTTCGTAGTGACTGAATTAGATCTTGGATTGTTTCTGAATTGTGTCTTGAATGAGTGTCAAAAGACGAGAGTTATAAGAATGTTTCAGAAGTCTGGGGGTCATGCTTCCAGAATGTGCATCTGTTTGGAATTTTCAGAATGTCCGGGGTTCGAGCTTCTGGAATGTTTATCTGATAAGAATGTTTCAGAAGTCTGGGGGTCATGCTTCCAGAATGTGCATCTGATTGGAATTTTCAGAATGTCTAGGGTTCGAGCTTCCGGAATGTATATCTGATAAGAATGTTTCAGAAGTCTGGGGGTCATGCTTCCAGAATGTGCATCTGCTTGGAATTTTTAGAATTTCCGGGGTTCGAGCTTCCGGAATGTATATCTGATAAGAATGTTTCAGAAGTCTGGGGGTCATGCTTCGAGAATGTGCATCTGATTGGAATTTTCAGAATGTCCGGGGTTCGAGCTTTCGGAATGTATCTAATAAGATTGATTTGTTGATGATACTCGTCTGCTTGGGAACTTACCTGAAAGACAAAGTTAGCAGCATGCAATGCCATGATGCATGTATTTATGTGACAAATCTCTCAAAATAAATGAGAAACTTGTATGTTATGTATGAATTTATTATGAGGTAATGTATGCAATATATGAATATATGATGTATGACTGATGCTATTTGGAGTGTTTTGAGAAAATAAATCTCTGTATCATTGTGATTTTGATGTTTGATCTTGTCTTGGAGATGCTTAGCTAGGGATGTATGATTTCTGCTTGGGGATGATCAGTAACTTGATGTACCCTGATTGGGGAGAAAAGATATTAGTAAACCATGTTGGAGAAGAGCGAAGTGTTGGAGAACCGATAGTGTTGAAGATGTAAACTCTGTTGGGGAGCCATGTCTTTGTCGAGACGAGAATATTTGAAGATGATTACTCTGTGGGGGTGTGAAATTTGCCCCCAGTATTATAGTAACTACCATTCCTGGATTTGATTAGGACACGCCACTGAATATTTGATAAAGATGTCAAACTGGATTTGCGTAGGTTTGCCCCAGTTAGTAGGAACTTTGGAAAGATTCGCCTCGCGAGGACTTTATGAGATGTGCACTATGGGCGACATGCCCCTAGTAATCATACACTTAGGATGATGCCCTTGATTGCTTTGGCATCCTTGAGAGATTCTCGGAACCTTGACTTGATTGCCCCAGGTTGATCGGGAAAAACGTGCCATGCCCCTTGTATACGTAGGAGACATTGCTTCCTGGAGTAATCTTTGCTGGTCGGGATAACTTTGAGTCATTTAGTCATACCCTGTGCAAATTCTTTCTGATGCTAACATTTGAAATTATGTAGCAGAATATGCTTAATAATGAATTCATGAGATGCAATGCATACGTTTGTCTTGATTTTTGAAAGCATTTAAACAGAAGATGTAAAAAGCGTGATATTTGTAAAAACATGATATTTGTAACAATGTGATGTTTGTAAAAACGTGATATCAACTCGGCATTTGTGGTAAACCTTAAGGAGTCAGGATACCTTTTTGGTAACAGTATGCTTTCGAACTAACCATGCTTCAATTAGGACTTTCAAGGGTTGTAACGTGGCTTGGTTCACGGTTTAAGAAGCAAAGGATAAAGGATCAAAGTTTATTTATACCCACCCCTCTTCGTGATGATCTTCCGTCTTAAACTCCGTTAATTCAACTTATGCATTCAGGTTCCAAGAGATTTCTGGATTTGCGCCTTTGATAATGTTGATGGTTCGCAAGCAAAGAGAACTTTTGAGATGGCAGTCACTTCTTCCTTTTGGTATTCACAACTTTGAGTTGTTCAGGAATTTATTAACTTCTCCCTTTTTTCATCTTTTTGATATCCCTAACTTTTGCCTGAACTGTCTATTTTGAGCTTACAGTCAGCGGGATGCCTTGATTTTTGCCTAAGTTATCTTTTTGTTTTTTTTTGACTTAGCAGGCTTTTCTTTGTATATAGGTTTTTTCATTTTTTTTTCTTTTTTGAAAGATATTGACTGCCTTGTTTGATGATTGATGAACCATCATTGTCTTTTGATTAACATCTCCAACACTTCTTTGATGTGTGCGGATGAACGCTTGTGATAGAAACCTTTGTGTACTGAATGATTCTCTTAAAATAGAATGCATAGCCAGATTAACTGAGAACTACCCTGCCCCAGGTTATGATCGAGGGTTTTGAATTAGTACAAGAAAGAAACTTCTACTTCTTAGGATCAAAAGGGGTTGACGAGGGATTAACATCCTTATATCTCCACTGTTTAGGAATTTAAATAATGCCTATACATCGTCAACATAGTCCGTTCAAAAGCATACTGTATGAAGTTGCGGTATCGTTTTCGTCATCCTCCCTCAAAAGGCTTACAACTTTAGCAGGAATTGAGTATCATAAAACATATGCAAAGTAAAGACATAATTTAAAATGAGTGATAGTGAAATAAATTACTCAAGACAAACATATGCAATGCACTGATGATGATTATTAAAACAAATAATGTCTATCATAAGTCGAATGTTTAAACAAACAAAAAAAGAAATTGCAACTGAAAGTAAAACTAATGATCTTAAAGTCCATCCTTCTAGCCATCCACAGTATTAGCACTCTTGTTGTGATTAGGCATGGGAGCAGTGATCACGTTAGGAGTTGCAGGAGGATCGAACTTGATTTCCCCGACATCGATCATGTCTTGGATCTTATTCTTCAATGCCCAGCAGTTGTCAGTGTCATGTCCAGGACTATTGGAGTGATATGCACACCTCGCGTTGGGATTATAGCGAGGGGAGGAAGTGTTGGGATTTGGATGAGGAGCTATCTGTATAAGTAGCTCAGCTTTCAACAAGTGTTGCAGCGCTTGAGTCAAAGACATGTTGATCTTTGTGAATTGTCTTTTGGATGCGCTTTGTTTACGTTGGTTGTTTTGTTGTTGTATCGATGCTTGATTAGAGACAAAAATTGCCCTAACAGTGTCAGATTCATTCCTCCCATTGTATAACTTTTTTACAGTACTGGAAGAAGTAGCCACCTGAATTTTTTCGCTTCGGATACCACTTTCAACACGTTCTCTAGTCAGTATAAGCTCAGTGAATCCAGATGATGAACTTCCCAGCAAATGACTATAGAAAGGGCCAGTCAGTGTATTCATGAACATATCTACCATCTCTCTGTCAGCCAAGGAAGGTTTGACTCTTCCAGTTAGGTCTCTCCATTTTTGAGCATACTCCTTGAAACTTTCCTTGGGTCCCATAGACATGCTTTGCAGTTGCATGCGAGTCGGTGCGAGGTCAGAATTATATTGATATTGCTTATAGAAAGCAACAACCAAATCTTCCCAGGTATGGATATTGGTACCCTCCAGCTGATAATACCATTCTAGTTGAGTTCCAGATAAGCTCTCTTGAAAGAAATGGATCCAGAGTTTCTTATCAGCAGTATGAGGTTGAATCTTCCTTACATACGATCTCAAGTGCAACTTGGGACAGGAAACCCCATCATATTTAGCAAAGGCGGGAGTCTTGAATTTTGGAGGAATAATGACTCCAGGAACGAGTCCTAGTTCTTCAAAATCCAGTCCAGGTATCTTCTGAATTTCTACGGCTTTCATACGTTCTTCAAGCAGCTTGTATTTGTCATCAGGATGTTCATCCTCATGGTGATAGTCCTCTTCTTCTTCAGAAGGCTTGGCAGAATCATGGTTACTTTTTACATCAGTCTTGACACTAGCATCATCATCTTGCTCTTACTCGTCACTGTCTTCAGAGGTTTCGGCATCCCTGAGTTGCAAGATCGGTCTAAGCTTTTTCACCCGAGTCTTTTTACCCTTCGTCTTCTTCTTTTTAGTCAGCATGGTTTTCAGCTCTTTTTGCCCCTTGGACAAATTCAGAATCAAGGCTTGGAACTCAATGTTTTGAGCTTGGAGATCCTTAACTGATTGTTCGAGATTCATGATGCTGAAATAAACAGCGAGGAAGGATGAGAGACCTATTGTAAGAAACCTGTTATGCGATGTTATGAATGCAAATGAAATGTTTTCAAGGATCCTTGGGAATTTAGTTAGCAACATTAGAAATGATTTGGTCGCATCTTCGTTTGAAGAAATCTGAACTTTGTCTTTGAACGTCTTTCTTTAAAAATCAAGCTCACCATATCGAGTGGGCCATCGCCTCTGATTCGGGATACTTCTGAATTTGAAAGGCACATGGCTAGAGGAAAATAAATCCTTTTGCCCCTTGATAGATAGTGAGTCTCTGAATTGGAAGGTACGTGGCCAGAGGAAAATAAATCCTCTTGCCCCTAGATAGGAATTCAGTCCTTGATAAGAGCACCTGAAATTGTGCGCCCTAAATTCCTAAGATCCTTGAAAGGGTTAGTTAATCATGTTATGCTTATGATGTCATGATGTCATGATGTTATGCGAATGAAGTTTGTTAGGCGTAGTGTGAGATTGTAAGGACAAACAAGTCCTTTCAACAAAACCTGCGAGGAAACGAAGGTTAGCAAACACAAACAAGTCACGCAAGTCACACAAGTCACACAATTTTTGGCTTAAGGCTTGCATGGAGTCTGATCAGGTGTCCTTCCCAAGGGTATTTCTATGGATAAGGAGATTTCAGCAACGGGTTCTACCAAGTGACTCAGAATTGTCAGCCCCCTCTAAAGCACCCTCGAACATGGTACATGCATACCACACAATGATACTTTAGGAAGAAACCTATCTGAGCTGTAGTATCGGGTAGCGACCATAACTTGGCATGCACCAAGAATAGCCCTCCCACTACGTTCCTAAAAGTCAGGATGGGTTAAAGGTGACTAAAGGTCCTTGAGCTCCGACGCACCCAAAGATACATGCATAAACCTCTCTCATGCAAAAGAGGTACACAATAACCAGTGGAGGCCTAACTCAAGCGCGAACTTCATTTTGACCAACCCCAAGAATGCACAAGGGGGTCTCCATGACTATGCCGCTCCTAATCTTAAGTGTTCTTGAATCCGGGAATAGGATTCGTCCTTCATTTTTCCCAAAACAGCCCTGAAAAAATAAAACAAGCAAAGCAAACAATAGAAAACATTTAAGTGATTCCTAAACTTTTAAGGTAACCCCTCTAGAAATCATAAATCCCCAGCAGAGTCGTCAGTTCTGTAATACGGTGAACTGACTTTTATAATCGAAAAATGTACAGTAAGCAAGAGTCGCCACCGACTTTTATTTTATCCAAATATTAGAAAGGCTAAAAGAATAGAAAAAAACCTTTTTAAAGAAAACAGGGTTCGGGGGGTAATTTATGCAAAGGGAAGGTGTAAGGCACCCTTTGCATCCATGGTTTTCCATGGGCTCTTAATTGCTTTGCTCGTTTTCGAAACAAAAAGTTTTAGAAATGTAGAAGAAGAAGAAACAAGGACTTTAGCTCGTAAATGAGCGTAGCCTTGAAAGTGTTTAGAAAATAGTAGAAAGAAGTTTTTAAACCAGAGCATGCAATTAAGGGCAAATTACTTGGTTAGATGAAAAATGTTCTTTTTAGCCTTTCAAGGTGAAAGGGTCTATCCTTGCCATAAGAGGGCAGGAAGCCTTTCATTTGGAGGTTGAAGGGTCGTCGAGTCATCGTTTGCCTTAAAACTGCCCCATGCCATAGAGAGGCAGGTAGTCTAAAGGGAAGGATCAGAATAGCCTTTTTCGTAGGCAGCCAGAAGATACCTCAGCCTTTTCCGTAGGCAACTTCCGAGGGTCGAGGTCATATTAGTGTATCGAAGGCAGCATCATTAGGGTCGTATGACCTTTATTTCGAGGCAGCATGGCTGAGGTATCCTCGTATTCGAGGGACATGGCTATTCTGCAAAACACAAGGCAAAAGGCAACAAGGCAACAGGCAACAAGGCAACAAAGAGGTTACCTCAAAAGAGTGCGTGGGTGCAACAATCACGTGATTATATTTAGTAATTTTATCTTGTAATTAAGTCATTCTAATTCAGTTCAAGACTTGCACTCCCTAAGATTACTAACCACACAGTAATATAAACAGTATAATTAAAGCAATATGGGGAAGGGAAATTGCAACCAGCGGAGGAGAGGGGAATTGAAACCAGCGGGATATAATTAAAAATTAAAACAGAAAATATTAGAGTTAGGGTTTAGGGTTACCGATACTCGTAGCTTTGCCAATTGACAAACCCTGAAGATTGGAAAAGGAAGAATAAACAAAAAAATGGGTGAGTGCATTATCGGTTCGGAGGCAATCATAGTTAACCCTAATCAATAAAATAACAATAAAAGAAAATGGGTAAAAGAAACTTAGCTTCGATTGACGAAGGTTGATAGTCGGAGGTAGCCTGAAGCATTGACTCTGACCATATGAGAATTGACAGAAGAATAAAATAAAGTGAGTGTATGGCTAATTCAACGACAATTAAGGCTAACTCTAATTTGGAGGGAAGAAACAAAATAAAATAGAATGAATATTTAAATTAAATATGAAATAGGACTTAGCTTTTAATTTGATCTGATATGGTTTGTAGTCGGAGGAAGCCTCGGGGCAACCCTGAAAAATGGCAAAGGCAAAGGAGAAATGATAGGTGAATGTATGCACAGTTCAAGAAAGTATAAAGGGCAAACCCTAAAATCAAAAAGGAAACAAAATAGACTTTGAATAAATAGAATACTTAGCTTCGTATTAATAATAAAAGTTAGAAAAGAATTTTTTTTTTAAGATTTTTTTATAAATAATATACATATATAATAAAACTAGTTTATGTAATAAAAAATAAAAGAAATTAAAATTTTCTTAGCTTTTGATTCGGTGGTGCGCCTGTATGAGGGTTCATGGTAAGGCCCCATCTCTGCCCCGTCTGATCTGAGCGTGCTGGAGATCTAACGATCCAGGACAGAGGATGCATCATGGTCATGTGGGGGATGTAACACCCGATCGCTGAGACAAGAGGAACAAACAAATTAAAAAACATATGTCGCTGGACAGACTCGAACCAGCGACCTCACAGTGAAACGCGCGCCTGACTTGCCACTTGACCACCATCTATTCACTGTTAACCTGGGCATCGTGAAACATATTATACAAATCGAAGATTTATTCAGCATTTCAAAAACTGAATTCGCACGCGACTGTAGAACCATCTTCTTCCTCGCGACGAAGTTGCTTCCCTGTACATGAAAACTCAAGCAAATACCACAAATAAATGAATTACAGAGCCATGAATCAACTGCAAATTGCCTTATGAGTCCACTGGTGTTATCGGTTTGGGTTAATTTTGCTTGTAGCTCGAAGCCCTAAAACGGAGCTTCTAAAACCTATCAATGGTGATTTAGCCATACGAGCATAGAAATGCAATTAACTTTCCAGAATTACGCATAACCTTATGACAATCACGAATATGCAATCAAATTGAATTAATAATGCATAAATCCTTGAAATCAAGCTTGAGTTAGTAATTGCAAACCGTGGACATATGGGAACGATTCTGGATGTTTGGACCACTGGTAACGATTGGAATAGCTTCAGGGGATGTCCAGGAACGTGTATGGATCGTCAAAACTCCTCGATTCGGTGCCAAACTTCAAGAACGAAAGTAAATTTTTTTGATTTTTTGAGTGCTCGGATTAGAGGTTTTGGCTGCCGAAAAAAGTCTCCTCAAGGGTTTGGTTATCTCATACATTTATAGGAGAATGTGCTAGGTTAACAAAATTGTAAAGAATCTTCTTGAATCATGATTTGCCAAGTTGGAAAATTTGATTGAAAATTTGATTTTGAAACCTTCTATTTTTGCACAACATTGATTCAATTTGTTCAAATATCATTTGATTCATTAAGAGAATATATTTGATTGATTCCCTTAAAATCAAAGCAAATATATATATTTCATATTTATTTTACTCATTTTATATAATTTATTTATGATTTAAAGTAATAAAAACCATAAAATAATTAAATAAAATAATAAAAATGATATGACTCTTGCTTTGGGCGTGCATGGGCTTAGACTAATGATAGGGTAAAAAGAATGCAAGCCCATTTGGAAGTATTTGGAGTTTTGGGCTTTTTCTCTTCATGCATGCCTTTGAAAATAGGTGAACTTGTGCACCTTGCCATTTCCTCATATCTCAATATTTTTTCAAGCTTGTGGACTTTTTGGAAACCTTAGAGAGTCCTCTAACCAGTGTCTTTAGTCTCATCAAAATTATTTTCCATGCTCCTTGTGTGTCCTTTTGAAAAAAGTGTCTTTTTGTTGACTTTTGAAAAGGACCTATAATGTTTTGGTCCATATCTCTTAAATGAAGCATTTTTAGACTTGGCATCTGAGACACAATTTTGTAGGGAATCAAATTTCCTTCAAAATGAGCTTTGGATGGAAAATTTTGGATGTTCCATGTGAGAGTTATGGCTGGTCAAAGTTTAGTTGACTTTTCCTATACAAAACCCTATTTTAGAAACTTTTTGATTTGTTGATTTTTGATCTTTCCTTGATGAACCATGATCAATTCTTGATCAAATGGTGAATGATACTTCAATGTGAGGATCTTGACAAAAAATCAGGAGCTTTGACTTTATTTTGACCACAGTTGACTTTTTATGTTAACTTAGTCGACTGTTGACTTTCTGAACAATTGGGTGACCAATTCTTTGAAATGAGCCTTGATACTTGTCATATAGATAGTGTGAGATATATTGAGCCATATGAGATGCCTTGGAGCCATTGATTCACTGAGTTTCCTTTGAATGAACCAAACCCTAGTTTTAGAGCCTTGTATAGGAGAGTGTGTCTTGGAGCTTTGTACCTTGATTTAAATTTGAATAGGAGAAAAAGTATGGGCAAATTTTGGGGTATGACAACATGTCACAATTTATACAAAGACCATGCGGACTCTTATGCATGTGGTACCATACATGGGATACACCCATCCAACTGATCTTTTTCATCTCCGAGATACAGTTTAACCAACACAAATTCCACACAATGGGAATTATGCCCACCATTTTGATCCACTTTCATCACCGGGATCCATCACCAAAAATGTATGCGAATGAATGCAACATATAACATGCTTACAACATCACCAATCCAATGTATCACATCGTCTCATTATCATCACCAATTCATCACCAAATAAGCATGCATTAGTTTTAGCATTCATACAAATATATCACACGCATACATATAAAACATCACCCAATAAATAATATAAACACGATACAAAACTCGGACCTTACATCCATATCACCTACTCATCATATATAATTCACACCACATATAACGTTAAATCACAGTTATATCATTACAACATCACCACATTGTCACATTAACCGAATCATGCACACAATGTACAAAACACGCCATAAATGAAATAAATCATGATTTTCAAAATAAAATCAAGTTATTGTTGTATTCTTTACTTTATATTGTAGAGTATTTAATTTAAGAAACAACGTCCAAAACGGCGTCTAAAACGGACTTACGGTTCAAAAATTAGAAGCTTTTAAAGTTATAACAGTTTTCAAAACGTGCTGCTGGAATTTGTACTGGAACTCGGTTCGTCCCACGTGGGAACCGGTTCCTGGACCCAAAAATGCTATTTTTAACGTCCTAACACAGTGGAACCCGGTTCCTCCCACATGGGAACCGGTTCCCACGAACCCAGAAGCTGAAAAACATGATTTTTAAGGCTTTTATGCATCCCAAACACATACCAACTCATACCATTACGAAATTGATCATCAATAACATCAAAATACTCCAAATACATGATTCTAATACACAAACAACATATCATAACACCATGTAGCAATACTACATCATCAATTGCAGTCAATTCATCAAATCATACATGTCAGTGTTGGTATTTCACAAAACCTAACATCCCAAATAGAGATTCTAATTCCTTAATTCAATCCTATCATCATCAAAATCATAATACCATTTAATTAGAGTAATCACCCCTTACCTTAGCCAAATTCTTCATTTTGGTCCTCTTCCTCTTTGGTTCCTCTTTACGTTCTTCAGCTCTTCTCTTCAACTTCTCATTTTTCACGTTCTGACTCCTTTTTCCATATTTCCCTTATTTTATGAAAAGATAAAATGGTTAGTAATGGGCTTACTCACTTAGCACCCCCATACTACTAACCTCACCATCCGGCCCAATGGCCCTTAATCCATAATTTTACAATAATTCAACCAAATACTAAAATAATTCTAATTAATAATTTAATTTCCAATTAAATTAAAATTAGAAAATATGGGGTGTTACAACTGACTTTGAGAAGTACAAAGGTAGCTCTTGTCCACAAAGCCATCTCGTGATGTATGCTAGGAAGATGTCTACTTATGCAGATAATCATCAGTTGCTCATCCATTACTTTCAAGACAGTTTGACAGGTGCCGCACTGAAGTGGTACATAGGATTGGATAGCACCAACATTCGGACTTTCAACGACCTAGGCGAGGCCTTTGTCCGACAATACAAATACAACTCGGATATGGCTCCAGATAGAGACTAGCTCTGATCCATGGCTCAAAAAGACCATGAAGCTTTCAAAGAATATGCCCAACGATGGAGAGAAACTGCTGCTCAGATTAATCCATCGTTAAAAGAGAAAGAGATGACCAAGATTTTCTTAAATACTCTTAGCCCATTTTATTATGAATGCATGATTGCTAGTGCTCCAAGTGATTTCACCGAGATGGTAAACATGGGGATGCGTCTAGAAGAAGGAGTCCGAATCGGACGTCTAACTAAGGAAGGTGGATCTTCAAGCGGAACCAAAAAGTTCGGAAGTGGTTTCCAAAAGAAGAAAGAACAAAGTGTTGACATGGTATCCCAAGGGAGGCCAAGAGGAAATGTCAATCGTCAACAACAGGTAGCTGCTATCGCGCCACCCGTTAATGCAGCACCAAATCCGGGATTTACCCCGCAGTTTCAACAACAACAGCCTTGACAACAGGCTCAACAGTTCAACAACAATCAGAATCGTGTGCAAAGAGCTCCACAGTTCGATCCGATTCCAATGACCTACACAAAGTTGTATCCTGCTTTGATTGAAAGAGGTCTTGTTCAAACTAAAGCACCACCACCAGTACCTGAGAAACTCCCATGGTGGTACAAAGCTGAGATCTCGTGCCCTTATCATCAAGGAGCACCCGGCCATGATCTCGAGCATTGCATAGCTTTGAAACATGAAGTTCAGAGGTTGGTTAGATCAAATCTTCTCTCTTTCAGAAATTTAAATCCAAATGTGCAAGCAAATCCGCTGCCCAATCATGGAGGGCAAGCTATAAACCTGGTACGTGAAGGCCCTGGCCAATACCAAATCTACGATATAAACTTGTCAAGAGCGGATTTGGTACAAATGCACGCCACTCTCTGTCAAATGCGAGATTTTCGCCGACATCACTATGGTTCCTGTAGCATATGTTGGATAGATCCTCATGGATGTTCGACTGTGAGAAGAGATCTTCAAGTTTTGCTGGATGATGGTACTATTCAAATCTTTAGAAATAGGAATGAAGATGAAGTTAACATGATAGGATGTTATCCGCATGAGCATTTAGTCTCAGATATCAACTCGGAAATGCCTAAAGTTAACGTCATCGTTCCTCATTTCAACATGCCTGAGCGCATAGAAGTTACTTACAACAAACCAAGGGTTCCTGTTGCTCCTTTGATCATTTGTCTACCTGGACCTGCTCCTTATGACTCTGACAAGGCATTTCCATACAACTACAATGCAACAATGATAAAGAATGGACAAGAAGTTCCCATACCTACTCATTCATCTGTCGTGAACATCGCCGATGTGAGTCGAGTAACAAGAAGTGGACGGGTGTACACTCCACCACCTTCAAAGCAACCTGTTGCTCCTGCAACCAGGCAAAATCCTGTTGATACACCGGTAAGGAATCCTGAGGAAACTCCTGTCAGTAATACAAACACTGATGTTGGTCAATCCAGTGGAACCAATGTCAATCCTGACTTTGATGAAATTTTGAAGCTTATAAAAAGAAGCGAATACAAAATTGTGGATCAGCTTATGCAGACTCCTTCAAAAATCTCAATACTTTTGTTGCTTTTAAACTCAGAAGCCCATAGGGAAGCCTTGATGTGAGTATTAGATCAAGCTTTTGTAGACCATGATGTGACTATTGACCACTTTGATGGGATAATAGCCAATATAACAGCTTGCAACAATTTAAGCTTCTGTGATGAAGAACTCCCCGAGGAGGGAAGAAATCACAATCTTGCTCTGCACATTTCTATGAACTGCCAGTCTTACTCTTTGTCCAACGTGCTGGTAGACACCGGATCTTCCTTGAATGTGATGCCAAAGATGACTCTTGCTCGCTTGTCTTACCAAGGAATGCCTATGAAGTTCAGTGGTGTAGTAGTCAAAGCATTTGATGGATCGCGAAAATCTGTTATTGGCGAAGTCAACCTTCCCATGACAATTGGTCCACATACATCTCAAATCACCTTCCAGGTCATGGACATTCAAGCTGCTTATAGCTGTCTGTTAGGACGACCATGGATCCATGAAGCAGGGGCAGTAACTTCTACGCTCCATCAAAAGTTAAAATTTGTAACAAATGGAAAATTGGTAACAATAAGTGGGGAGCAAGCCTTGATGGTGAGCCATTTATCCAATTTCTCTTTCATAAGTGCTGATAATGTGGAAGGAACGCAGTTCCAAGGTCTCTCTTTAGAAGACGAATCTTCCAAAAAGAAAGCATCAATCTCTTCTTACAAAGAGGCAGTGAAAGTAGTAAAAGATGGAACTACCACTGGCTGGGGGCAAGTTGTGATCCCTACCAAGAATGAAACCAGAGCAGGACTCAGATGTTCAACGATGCTCTCAAACTGCACCAAGAAGGATGAAACCCTTCGTCCGATCAAAGAAACGTTCCTTAGTGGAGGGTTCCTTAACCCGATTCCTCAAGAGGTTAATGTTCTTATCGAAGAGTGTACCGAAGAAGGTCTCTCCGATCCTGAAGAAGAATGGAAATTTTATCTCAATGACTCGGGATATTTATCTCAGGAAGAACAGTATGCACCGTTCTATCCCCCTTCAGAGGAAGTCATGGACGAAGTCAAAACAAATGATAATGAAACTCCTCCTGTTCCTGCAGAGATTTGGGATACCTTGGGACAACCAAGTGGCAAGTATGATTATATGGTGAAATATACTACACCTGAAAGTTCAAAAATTTCGATCGAAGACATCCAACCAACTGGATGGGGAGATCCCTTTGAATATAACAGTCAACCAGAAGAGGCCTACAAGCTCTCTCAATTTTCACAGCAGCACGAAATTACCGAAGATTTCAACTTTAACTCATCTACAAAGATTGATAATCCCGAAGATGGTTATTATCACATAAACGCCATTTTTGAAGATGAAGAGGAAGATGGCCCCGCAGTTGACTTGGAAAGTGTCTCTGACAACGAGTCTCTTCATCCTGAAGATTGGGAATTACATCCTGAAGATCCTGAAGATTGTGACTCATCTTATGCTCTTCAAGAAGTAGAAGAAGACCGTCTCAGCTCTACAAAGAACAAGGTTGACAAACCAGGACCTTCAAATCCTGCTCGACCAGCGGTCAATGTCATCACTGAAGATGATTCCGAGAAAAGTCTGCCTTAATACATAATACACAGAGGAGTTCGTTGCTACTGGAAAGCTGTCGACATTCCAAATGTTGTTCGCCACTCGAAGTAATCACCTCGCTGTTATTTTGACCTCCTACCTGGCCCAAAGTAGAGAGATGTTTTATAGGGCTTTGCTTTTAAATGTTTTTTTCTTTGCCCTGCCCAAATAAGTTTGTGTATAGGGCTTTGTTTTTAAAAAGTTTCCCTCTCTATCCTACCCATGACAAATGAGTTTGTGTTTAGGGCTTTGTTTCAAAAATGAATCATAAATAAAGTGTCATTTTGAATTCCCTAAACTATATGTTTTATTTTTTGCTTTTTTCTGGAAATGGTAATCCTAAAAAACCAAAACAAAAAAAAATTTTTCAAAAAAATCTGCATACACTGTTGCATTCATAGTTTTTTCTGAAACAAACAATCATATGTGCAGATTTACTATTGATAAACCCATGCAATAACCTTATGCCCTCTCCCAACTTTGAGTTTCCTGTGTTCGAAGCCGAAGAAGAGGAAGAAGAAGAGATCCTGGACGAGATCTCTCGATTACTTAAGCACGAGGAAAGAGCCATTCTGCCTCACAAAGAGCCTCTAGAAAAGATCAACTTGGGTTCTGAAGAAGACAAAAAAGAAGTGACCATTGGATCGTTGCTTGATGCTGATATCAAGAGTAAGCTGATAGATCTTCTCAAAGAATATGTTGACGTGTTTGCTTGGTCCTACCAAGATATGCCTGGGTTGGATACCAATATTGTTCAGCATTACTTGCCATCGAAGCCAGAATGTCCGCCAGTTAAGCAGAAATTACGAAGGACTCACCCTGATATGGCTAACAAGATCAAAATGGAAGTTCAAAAGCAACTCAACGCGGGTTTTCTCGTCACCTCCGAGTATCCTCAATGGTTGGCCAACATAGTGCCAGTTCCGAAGAAAGATGGCAAAGTCAGAATGTGTGTTGACTACCGTGACTTGAACAAGGCCAATCCAAAAGATGACTTTCCATTACCGCGTATTGACTTGCTGGTCGATAACACCGCTAAGTTCAATGTCTTTTCTTTCATGGACGGGTTCTCCGGTTATAATCAGATCAAGATGGCTCCCGAAGACATGGAGAAGACATCTTTCATCACCCCATAGGGTACCTTTTGCTACAAAGTGATGCCGTTTGGATTAAAGAATGCAGGCGCAACTTACCAAAGGGCAATGACTACTCTCTTTCATGACATGATGCATAAAGAAATTGAAGTTTATGTGGACGACATGATAGCCAAGTCCAGCACAGAAGAAGAACATATTGAATACCTTTTGAAGTTGTTTCAACGACTAAGGAAATATCAGCTTCGCTTGAATCCTAACAAATGTACTTTTGGGGTTAGATCTGGAAAACTCTTGGGTTTCATTGTCAGCCAAAGAGGTATTGAAGTAGATTCCGACAAAGTCAGAGCTATTCAAGAGATGCCTGCACCAAAAACTAAAAAGCAAGTAAGAGGATTTCTCAGACGATTAAACTATATCTCCAGATTTATCTCTCAAATGACTGCTACTTGTGGGCCAATTTTCAAGCTTCTCCGCAAAGATCAAGGGGTTGTATGGACTAAAGATTGCCAGAAAGCGTTCGACAGTATCAAGGAATACCTGTTAGAACCACCAATATTGATTCCTCCGGTTGAAGGAAGACCACTAATCATGTACCTTACCGTGTTGGAAGAATCCATGGGTTGTGTGCTTGGACAACAAGATGAAACCGGTAAGAAGGAGCATGCCATCTATTACCTAAGTAAGATATTCACAGATTGTGAGTCTTGTTACTCCATGCTCGAAAAAACATGTTGTGCTTTGGCTTGGGCTTCAAAACGTCTCCGCCAATACATGATCAACAATACTACTTGGTTAATCTCCAAAATGGATCCAATCAAGTACGTCTTTGAAAAGCCTGCCTTAACAGGAAGGATTGCCCGATGGCAAATGCTGTTATCCGAGTATGACATCGAGTACCATGCTCAAAAAGCGGTCAAAGGAAGCATTCTCGCCGATCATTTGGCGCATCATCCAATTAATGAATATCAATCTCTCAAGTTTGACTTTCCTGACGAAGATGTCATGTACTTGAAGATGAAAGATTGTGACGAACTGTTACCCGAAGAAGGTCCCGACCCTGGATCAAGGTGGGGCCTAATTTTCGATGGAGCAGTTAACGCTTTTGGCCATGGAATTGGGGCAGTCATCATCACTCCCAAGGGTACTCATATCCCATTCTCCGCCAGATTGCTATTCGATTGCACCAACAATGTCGCAGAATATGAAGCTTGTATCATGGGTCTCGAAGAAGCCATTGACTTAAGGATCAAGGTCCTCGACATATATGGAGATTCTGCTCTCGTGATCAACCAAATAAAAAACAAGTGGGAAACTTATCACCCTGGCTTGATTCCTTACAGAGGTTATGCAAGACGTCTGTTGACTTTCTTCAACAAGGTTGAATTGCATCATATACCTCGAGATCAGAATCAAATGGCAGACGCCTTGGCTACTCTATCTTCCATGTTCAAAGTCAGTCATTGGAACGACATGCCTAAAGTCAGAATTATGCGCCTTGAAAGGCCCGCTTATGTGTTTGCAACTGAAGCAGTCATCGATGATAAACCGTGGTTCCACGACATCAAACGCTTCCTTCAAACTCAAGAGTACCCGCTTGGGGCATCAAAAAAAGATAAGAAAACTCTAAGGAGACTTTCTGGAAGTTTCTTCCTGAACGAAGATGTGCTATACAAAAGAAACTTCGACATGGTTTTGCTCAGATGCATGGATAGACACGAAGCAGACATGTTAATGCATGAAGTGCATGAAGGGTCCTTTGGAACCCATTCAAATGGGCATGCAATGTCCAAGAAGATCTTAAGAGCAGGATACTATTGGTTGACAATGGAATCTGACTGTTATAAACACGTGAAGAGATGTCACAAGTGCCAGATCTATGCAGATAAGATCCATGTGCCACCGACTCTACTCAACGTTCCCTCATCTCCATGGCCTTTCTCCATGTGGGGTATCGACATGATTGGAATGATCGAACCGAAAGCTTCAAACGGTCATCGTTTCATCTTGGTGGTAATTGATTACTTCACCAAATGGGTCGAAGCAGCATCTTACGTCAACGTTACAAGACAAGTGGTTGTGAGGTTCATCAAGAACAACCTCATTTGCCGATATGGTATTCCAAGCAAGATCATTACTGACACTGGTTCAAATTTGAACAACAAAATGATGAAAGAACTGTGTGAGGAATTCAAGATTGAGCATCATAACTCTTCTCCTTACAGACCAAAAATGAATGGCGCCGTCGAAGCTGCCAACAAGAACATTAAGAAGATCGTCCATAAAATGATCGTCACATACAAAGACTGGCACGAAATGCTTCCATTTGCTTTACATGGATACCGTACTTCAGTGCTTACTTCAACAGGGGTAACCCCTTTCTCTCTAGTATACGGCATGGAAGCTGTGCTCCCCGTAGAAGTTGAAATCC
Source organism: Vicia villosa (assembly GCF_029867415.1). Lineage (NCBI taxonomy): Eukaryota > Viridiplantae > Streptophyta > Magnoliopsida > Fabales > Fabaceae > Vicia > Vicia villosa. The sequence continues at coordinate 187,288,537 of NC_081182.1, read as the reverse complement.
CATTAATGAGAGTCCTCATGGAGACTAAGTTATCATAGGCTGAATGGTGTCAAAGCAGATACGATCAGTTGAACTTAATCGAAGAAAAACGTATGACTGCTCTATGCCAAGGACAGTTATACCAAGCAAGGATGAAACAAGCCTTCAATAAAAAGGTTCGACCTCGTGAATTTCAAGAAGGCGACCTCGTGCTTAAAAAGATCTTGTCTTTTCAACCGGATTCTAGGGGCAAATGGTCTCCTAATTACGAAGGCCCGTATGTTATCAAAAGAACATTTTCTGGCGGCGCCATGACTCTTGCAACCATGGATGGTGTTGAACTCCCACATCCTGTGAATGCTGATGCAGTCAAGAAATACTTTGTCTAAAAAAGAAAAAAGAACAGCTCGGTAAGTCGAAAACCCGCAAAGGGCGACTTAGGCAAAAATGAGCGTCTCGGTGGATTGAAAACCCGAAAGGGCGGTCCAGGCAAAAATTAGAGACAATAAACAGAAAAAATTCACCCTGGTAGATTGAAAACCTGAAAGGGCAATCTAGGCAAAAATTAAGGATTTATGACAAAGTAACTGCATCTGTCCGTACTTCGTCACTTGAAGAGTCTTTTCATCAAAGGATCTCCGATCAAATCATCGCCAATCTGAAGCAACAAGCACAGTTGGAACTCAAAGTTGTTAGGGAGAATAGTGGTTATTGCTTTCAATGTAGCCTTTTCCGCATATTTACTATTTCCAACTTTTGTAAATACTCCATGGAATCACGCCTTTAGCTGGTTACCATCCTATTAAATAAATTTGAGCCTTGTGCCCAATTGTTTGCAATTCTTGATTTCTTCTAGCTTGCAAAATGACGCTTTAATTGTGTTATTCACTTCTGAAAGAAAAAAAGAAAAAAATAAGTTTTAAATGAATTTACTTTTCCTTTCTTTTCAAAATAAAAACGAAACTTTCCTTTGAGTTGTGAACAACAGAAGGGACATCAACACCGTGTTGAAGAACATTTGCCAAGTATCTAGTTGTATTGCGATGTTGGCCCGTCTCCAGTATATACTTCTTTGTCTGTCAGTATCGTTAGCATGCATGTGACATTCATGACATTCATCTTTCATACATACTTGCATCATTTATGCATTCTTGCATTTTTCAATGTTTGTTTCAAAATCACTTGTTTAGGATGTATATATCTTCAAAAGAAACAAGTATGGGCGTGTCATCTCTCCAGTAGGTTGTCACCCATAAGCAGAAAGAACATCTTCTTTCTCCAGTTCCCCACTGAGATCATTCCTCGTGGAAGAAGGTTGCTTTAGCTTCTCCTCTCAAAACAAGGGAGAAAATCCACATTTTGAGTTCATTCCTCATTGGATTCAAAGTCTTGTTTGACTGTTTCTTTCCAATTCATTCTTGGATAGAACCCTGTCTCTACCAGAGATTCAGATTCTCAAAATAGAGTCGTGAAAAATTGAGCAATAAGAAATATCCTCATCATCTGAGCAGCTTATGTCTCTTCCAAAAGATTTTTCCTCTCTAGGAAATCAATCATGAAGACCATGTGACAACCAGGGCCTTATTACTGTTCACAAGGCTGAATAACTAGTAATTTCCCTAGCAAAGTCTCCAGAATCATTTTATCACTTGGCTGATAATTGATCATGTCTTCAGAACTGCTATCACGAGGCTGGTAGTCGGTAATCTTTTGTTCTGGTTATATTACTCTTTATCATGTCTATCACAATGCTAATAGTCGGTAATATTAACTGAACCTTTGAAACTCTTTTTACCATGTCAAGTCTATCACAATGCTGATAGTCGGTAATACAGTTTCATACCTTTCACCTTCGCATTATTTATCAAGTCTGTCACTGTGCTGATAGTCGGTAATGTCGATAGGTGAGCTTTTCTTACAAATCTATCATTCCCCGGTAAAGCATACACTTGCTTTCCTAATAAAATGGATTCTCTTCCTAAAATGGATTGAGACATCCTTCCCGATTTCTTGTCGCCAATGGAGTCAGTTCTTGATATCCCCTCGGTAAAGATATCCTTACATCATTCGCAATTTTGGTATCTTAGGTCCAAAATTCGCGTCTTCTGATATTTAAGTCTCTTCCACCCTATCAAAACGAAGATTTTCAATCTTCATGTCACAGGTTGAAGAAACTTAAATAGGGGCATCTGTCATACCCCAATTTTTGACCTAAGATACCACCTCATATCATTTGCATGAGCATCATTTGCATCTCTAACAAACTGCATAGCTTGTGTTTTCTACTTGTGCTCAGCAGGGTTTAATCAAGAAATCACTCATCAGTACAAGCAACAACCAATTAGGGTTTGTTCTCCCTTCATCTCAAATGAACCATCTTCACCAACAATCAATATTTGGTCCTCAAAGATTCATTTCAATAAGCTCAAAAGCTCTGAATCGACCAAATTAGGGTTTTGACTGAAGACAGTATACTCCTAACTTTTGCTCAGAATTTGACATAATAGCTTGGGACATGACCTCAAGACCTCAAATGCATCATTTTTGACCTAATCTATTGGCTCAAGACATATCCCACACAAAGATTGATCAACAGTGAAATTTCAAGACATCAGACTAGGGTTTTGACCTATCAGGGACTGAAATCAGGGATCACATTTGGGAAACCCTAAAAAGCTCCAAGACATCACTCAAAGGGTTAAATCATCTTCAAATAATCCCTATGTCAATATATAATGGAAATTGTATCTCAATTCAAGATCCACAGTCATCAATTTCATCAGGTCCACAATTAGGGTTTTTGACCTAATTCATCTGAACAACTGACTTTTTAATCAGGAAATGGTGCCACAACTCAAACCATGGCTCAAGATCCTCTAATACCTCAATATGATCCATTCACACCATTCATTTGGTGAGGATAGCTTGATTCACCTGGAATCTCCTGAAACGCGATTCACCTGAAAAAGTCAACTCTACAAGATCACCATTGACTTTTTGGAATTTTGGTCAACCATGACTTTTGAAGTTTTAAATCATCAATATATGATATTTGAAGTCATCTGATCAAGAAAAATCAAGAAAATCAATCAAGAATCAAAAAGTCAAAAGTTTGACTTTTCATACTTAGAAAATTTTCCAAGTGTTTTCAATGTTTTTTTCCAAACTTTGGAAGGGAATATCTCAAAATTTCACCTACAAACTGAAAAAACTTCCGACATGAAAGTTGTAGATTTTGATCCAATGAACAACTTTGTCACATATAATTTTTTTCCATAAGATTAACCATTTAAGAGATATGGAGCTTCAAAGTTGGTATCTTTTGAAAAATTCACTAAAAACTTCATTTTTTCCAAAGTTCATGGATCTTTTTCACCCATTTCCTTAAAGATCTTGAAGAAGCTTTCAACTAGGGATTTGAAGTACATAACAAGAGCTTTCCAAAATGTCCAAGAGCATGAAAAAATATTGAGTGGAGCTATGGTTTTGAATTTTGTCATTAGAGTTCCTTAAGCTTAAAATTCAAACCATTTTCACAAAGTTATGAACACTTTTTGGCAAATGATGCAAGCAATGACATAAACAAGCAAAGAGTGCAAGATATTTATCATTTGAGATCAGATTGGAAAGAGATAAGAAGCATAGGAAATTTTAACCATGGTTTAGGTTTTAACCATTTTGCATTTAATGCAAAGATTCCATTTTATCTCCAAAATGCCAAATCACCATTCTAATCTCAACTTGCTTAGTCTTGCATTCAGAACTCTTGGCCTATAAATAGAGGTCATTTACTCATTCAAAATCACACCAAAACCTCCAAAAGCATAGGTTTTCTCTTCTTTCTTAAATTACAAGTTTCATAGTTTTCAAAGAGGTAGAAATCTCAACCTCTAAACCATTGAAGTTCTGGCCAAGATGGTGGTTCCATCAACTCATAAACATCATATGGGATGTGTTTGATCCCCTCATACACCCCAAAAACACCTAAACCTCAAAATCACTACCTCACTTCCATATATGCACATAATAAGCCTTATCATGCCAATTTTCATTCTAGCTTATTTCTGTCCAAGCTAATCATCCAAACACATTCCATATACCATATATGAACTATCCCAATCATCATCCATGACCTGTAACACCAGAATCATCAAATTCGATTCATACTCCAAGGCTCTGCAGATCGGGCTCCATGGCTTTGCTCAGGTGAATTCAGATTGTTCCAAGCATCCAAACATGTTCCATAAGGTCCATTGAAGCTGTCCAGATCAAGAAACAACACCTGGAACCTCTCTTTTGCAGAATTCAATTCTCAGTTTTGCCATTTTTCAAGGTAAGTGCTTTGAACTTCAAACTCCATCATACATGCATCATAAATGAAAAATTGAGTTTCCATCTTGTTTCTGCACTATCACTGATCATTAACCCTCAATCAATTTCATAATTCATCAATCATACACAATTTCAGATTGAATCATAGAATTAGGGTTCTTCACGATTTCCAGAAAATTGATGATCGTAGAGTGAAAATAAATGAAATTAAAGATCACCATCATGTTCCTTGTAAAAAAACGAGTGAGATAGACTATCTACTCGATCAAAACAATTCAGTTTCAAAGATTTTCAAAATCAAATGGGGATGGTGTTCTTGGCGCCATTTTCTGTTCAGAAAATTCAAATGTTCGTTTTTTAAATATAATTAAATGAGTGTGTTATGATAACAAGCTGCGCGCGCAGCTCAGTTGGCAAGTGTTTTGGTTGGTGACCTCAAGGTCACGAGTTCAAGTCCCTATGGGACCAAACCCTTCTTTTTATCACTTATTTTCTTTGGTTTTTTACACAACTTCATTTAATTAATTAACCAATCAAATCAATTCATTTTTACTTCATTTTTTGTACACTTCTCATTTAATATACATATTTTATGAATATCCAAAAAAATCACAAAAATAATATTTATTTAATACATTTTTATTAGGTTTAAAATGACATATTTTTAAGTGTTTTTTAATACTTTAAATATTGTTTTTCATTTGATTTTTCAAAACCTAATCACTTGTAAATATTTTGTGATCAAACCCTAATCACTCAGGTCTTAATTAGGTATAAGCTTTGCCTTTATCTTAATTAAGTTGACTCTTTTGTCAAAATTTCAAACTGTTTTCAAAACGATCAAAGCTTTTCAAACGACGAAACCTCGCGTTTTTTTAACAAAACAATCAACCATGTTTTAGAAAATAAAACATGGGCCTCCCTCAAGGTATAAGTCCCAAGCCCTATTGTAAATATACATTTACATAGCCATGAATAAACTCAATGGGCCTCTCCCCGAGTATAAGTCCCAACTCCCGTGTACATAACCTTGTTTGACAAGCCGTTCATCCTTAAAGGTATATTTCCTTCATAAACTCCCATGTACACTCCCACTTTGTCATATATGTGTACTTGTTCATATACTTGTTCATGTTTGTTCATATACTTGTTCATACTTGTTCATATGCTTGTTCATGTTATATATGTCTGTTCAACTTAGTACAACACTAGGTTCCCCATAGCCTCTTATTGGGCTTCGTGCAAAGAATCTCCCTAGTTTAGGTTAGGACATAGAGTATGGTTTCCCGGTGAAATTTCTCTAAGAGCTCAAACCAACTATACCATGCCTCCTCTTGGACTTCATACAAACGACTTGTCCCTCCCATAGCCTCCTCTTGGGCTAACAATGCAAGGACCCTCGGATAGCCTCCTCTTGGGCTTCGTACAAGGATCACGGGCTTCTTATAAGCATCCCCATAATCCAAATCCAATACCCTAGGAGATTAGACATATATCATCTCTATGATAGGAGTATCTCTTATATATCATCACAAACAATTAAAACTCAACTTTTTTACCACAAGGCTGGCTTATCAAAATTTTTTGTCACAAGGCTGGCTTATCAAAAGTTTTTGCCACAAGGCTGGCTTATCAAAACTTTTTGCCACAAGGCTGACTTATCAAAAATTTTTTGCCACAAGGTTGGCTAATCAAACTTGTTTTTGCCACAAGGCTGGCTAAACAAAAATCATGTTTATCATTCTAAGCACCATAAGTGGCACATCCCAGGTCTTATAATGAAAAGATTTAAACAAAAATCAAACAGATGTATGTGATGATATAGATTAGATACATCGATCATTTAGATGACATTTGTCTCTTATCCTTTGCTTCCACTAGCATAAGTGGGAACTACGATTGCACTGACTTTCTCAACATCCCTTTGAGAATACGTAGGCACAAGGTCGTATCCTTGGCGAGCAAAACTTCTATCTCCCTCAAACCACTCAAACCTTAGCACCCGTAGACCCCAAGCTACAAATGCTCTGATTCCCTATAAGGGATATGTATGCAGAAGTTTGCAATGAACTTTGCGAGCATAATCAAACAAACACCTTAGATCCCACCTATCTCACAACAGAAAACCTCCCCAATAGCATAGCAAGAAATAAACAGACAAACATAACAAAGAAACCTATAGAGTACTATAGATACGTAGGGTGCTAATACCTTCCCTTCGTATAACCAACCCTCTTACCCAAGATCTCTCCCCCACTTTTGCATTGCTTTTAATTTTGTGTTATTTACTTTGCATATCTTTTAAGGTTATTGCAACCCTTTCCCTTTTCCTGTCTTGGAAACAATAAAAAGTTTGGTCGTGACAAAAAACAAAAATCATTTTCTTGATCACTCGAGCCCAAAGAACGCATCCGGTGTCTCATCCCGATTTTTCACGCGACACCCACATTCCACTACCGGGGAGACCCCCTTCCGAATGACGTACGGAAAGGAGGCCGTGATCCCCGTCGAAATACATGTGCCCTCGAGACGCATCGAAGAGCCACTCGAGACAGAGGGCAACACCGAGGCAATCAGGGAAGAGCTCGACCTGGTCGAAGAAATTCGCATTGGGGCCGCTCTACGCGAAGCTTCACTTAAACAAAAAATCGCCCTAAGACATGACCCTAAGGTCATTAAACGGGAATTTAAAATAGACATCCTAGTACTAAAAAGAAACCACAAAGATTCCCGAGAAGGCAAATTGGCCGCGAATTGGGAAGGCCCCTATCGTGTCCAGGCAAGGACAGAAAACGGGGCATACTACTTAGAGAATTTGCAAGGAGAAGAGCTCGCTCGACCTTGAAACGCTGAAAAACTTAAACAGTATTACAGTTAGAAACACAGGTGCGGCATGGTACGCGCCGAGCACCTATAAATATTACAATACGACAGAAGCCTGCTCTATTAATTGAACAGACTCCTTGTCCTTCGTGGGGCCCAAATACCGAGCATCCCCGTCGTAAACAAGTACCATGATGGCAGAACGCCCCGCTCGCGAAGGGACTGTTCACGCCATGAGCCCCGGAGCTCAATACAACGAAATCCGAGACTCACCATATGCCAGGCACACGTCCCCGGCAATCGACCACAAATCCACACACTGGGCGATCAATACGTTATAAGTCGAGCAAATCTTCATAAAATGCAACCTAAATACACAAAGGAACAACAACGGTGTTTTATTCATCCATTCATGAGAAATTACAAAACAAACAATTGAAAAGAAAACACTTCATTCCTCCCGAATTGCAAATTCCTCCGAGTGAACTTACTGATACCAATCTTCATCCCACTCGGTCTCGGAACCATCCGCGATAATCACGACTCTCACACCAGTCTCCCGATCACGAGCATCTGAACTCAAAAAACCACTAGAGCGAGAAGTAGAGTCGGTCGAAGCCTGTTCTTTTCCTTCACATTTTTCACTCCACGGGAACACGAGGTTGAGGATACCTTCTTCTTGTTAGCTCCACCCATCCCTGCGAGAAATGAAGAAAGAGAGGTCCATAAGACCTCCTTTTATATGGGAAGAAGGGGAACAACAATATCGGGAAGCGAACAAAGCCTTAAAGAGAAAATACGTTGGGAACCAATAAACACGTTTCCCAAAAAACGCATGCGCACAAGTTTCAAAGAAAACAAAACATAAGCGTTAAAAACTAAGTACGTTAACTAAAAACGGGCAAAAAACCCGCAAATGTGCCCAACTACGGCCATCTAGGCCAAGCTAGTTAATGTGCATACAAGATTAAAATGGGGGGCATACCCCCCAGAAATAACAACATTTCAAAATACGGGCGCGCAGGCCCCACACTTAGACACAAAAAGAAAATCTTCAAACACCTTCCTCGACTGGGACCTCCTCGGCTTCTTGCGTCACGGGCTCCTCACCAAAGGCCGGAGAAACAATCTGGTCACCCTCCACACGATGGTAAGGCCCGGTACCTTCAACCACCAACTCCACCCCTGGATTCTTTAATTTAAGCTGGGCCACAGTGGAGTGGTAGGTATCCTCGGCAGCCGCCACACAATCGCTCCCCAAGAATCTGATACGTTGAATCAATTCTGCCCGGGTTAAAAGAGCCCTCTCCTCTTCCGACTCATCCTCAGCAGGAGTCTGAGAACGACGAAGAGACGCCTCTTTAACCGAGGAAGACAGCATTGCTCCATACAGAGTCCTAGAGAGCAAGGTGTATTGACCTTGCATGTCCACCAGAGCACCTTCCTTTTTGCTCAGCCGAGCCTTCACAACATCCAGTTCTTCACCCTGTTCCTTCAGCAGCTGGTCCTTCTCCTCCAAGGCAGAGGCCTTCATCCTAACTTGCTCCTAAAGCAACCTCGCGGCCTCCGTTGACAAAGGTGCAGAACGGGCATAAAGAGTGGCCATCTCCAGAAGCCGGACCATAGCCGAAGCATCCTGCACAAGGAACCTCTGACGAACAGAAGGCTCCAAACCCTCAATGAGCAGAGATTCAGCACGCTGAATAGTCAAGGAAGGTCCACCTTCGAAGAATCTGGGCTGGAGAAAGCACGAAGGAAGGGTGAAGATATCAACAGTCTCTTCCTGGGTAAGATCCACGGCTTCAGTCCTCTGGCGCTTGCGGCGGACCAAGGCGTCCGGATCAGGCTGTGGGCGGAGGGGAGAAGGAAGCACCGTAACTGGCCTCAAAGATTCATCTTGATCGGAATTCCTCAGGGGGGGAACCAGCAACACCAGCAGAGGAGAAGGAAGCACCCGAACCCGCAACCGGGGACCTTTACACAACTGCCAACCGAGGACCGACACTTTTCTTAACAATCCCTTTCAACTTGTTGGCTTGCCTAAGCATCCGGTCATGACGGGCACGATCCATTGACTCTGATAAAAGAAAAAGAAAAAACGTGAGAAATCTGCCCCTCATAAAACCATTGAGAAAGGAAGCTACTAAAACAACAGAGCTAAAATAAAAGACGGAACAAAATAAAAAGGGTGGTACCCAAATAAGAAAACGCTCCCTCATCGGTACCCCCAACTAGAAGCTCCTTAATACTAATCACCCCAGGCTCTCTAATCGGCTCCCCGTCATCGCCAGTGACCGGTATCCCCGAGCGGTCCACTTTGGCAATGATGGGAAAACCCTGCACGAACCGCTGAAGAGCAGCATAATCCCTTCGAGAATCATCGTCCAGATCAGAAAGCCTGGTGATGTATTGGTCGGTCCCATATCTGAAGTGGTCCCGCGACCAGAAAAACCTAAACTTATATCGACGAGAGGTGATGGGTGTTGCACCCCAAAATTTGCCTATTTATTTATACCCAATCGGCTTTCATATCACATTCATGTGCATATCTCATATAAGTCATTCATTACATTCATCCATATCACAGTTAATATTCAAGAGAAGTGACAGAAGAGCTCTTATTAAGAAAACCCCTTGGTTCAGAAGAAAGGATCTGAAGTCTGATTATAGAGGATCATTTCCATCAGCATACTCCTAAAGTCAGGGTTCCATTCTCTCCAAGTCAAAGCTCAGGTTAAAAGAAACAAATTTCAGGTTCATCAGGGTTTTCAAATTGGGGTTTTTGACCAAAGTCAACCTTGTTGACTTTTTGGTCAAAATTTAATCAAGAAATGATTGTGGATATGAAAATGCGGTTGCCTTGAAGAAATGTCACTCACGGAAGTTTCTTTAGTTGAAAACTGAAGGAGGATCGGATTGGAAACTGAGTAATCGGGAAATTCATCTAGAATCGGGAGAATTCAGGAAAGTTGACTTTTGGGTCAAATTCAAGGTCAACTGTCAAATATTGACTTTTGGTGGAAAATCAGTCAAAGAAAGTCAAAGGAATAAATAAAATCAAGAAACATTCAAAATTTCCATTTTGGGAATGGTAGTTGAAATGTGAAGTGCCAAAAATAGAAAGAAAAAACACTTAGAAAATATTTGAGGATTTGGAAAATAGTCGAGCAGCTGACTTTGAGCCTAATTTACATGTGGATACAAGCCTCAAATCAAAACAAGCTCAACACCAAAAATGTCAATCTCATGGCCCTCTACAATGTTGTAGTTGGGAGTTTTTCCATATGACATATGGATTGAGAGTTATTGAAGGGAGAAGTTGGCAAAATCTCACTGTATACGAGGCAAAAAGCTGGGCAAGTTCTCTGGGCAGCAGTAGGCAATTGATCAAGCACATGGCGTGCCACTTTCAAGATGAGTTCTAGAGAGTTATAATCATTTCATGAACTCAAGTTTGGTATCAAAACACTCTCCCCCATGTCCTTTATCCAATAAACTAGGGACCTTGGGTTTTTGTTAAGTGGTTGTCAAGATAAATGGTCTTAAAGTCATAACCTTGCCAAGATACTCATGACCAAAGACAAGGGCCAGGATCTAAGGCACAGGCGAGGCATTCTGTCAAACACGTGGCATGCTGAATCTAAGGCAAATTTTAGAGAAACGCGGGGATTCTTTTGGGCTACTTCTAGTGTGAACATGTTATAGCCTATGTCCTCTACCCAACAAGACAAAAATCATGAAATTCGGGTTTGCGTGGAACCAGATACAAGCCATTAAAGTAGCGCCCTAGCCAAGGCACGTGTTGACAAGGGCACGATCATAACCCCAGGGCACGCGCGCAGGACCTTGGTTGTGATGACCCCAGGAGTTCATAGCTATTTTTCTCACACTCATAAGCGTTTTCTCAAGACACTTTCAACATCAAACCTTCCCAGTTCCATACCCTCTTTAATTTGAGCATAAGTTTGAAACGAATAGTGGCTCATGGAAAGAAATATAGACACACAAAGTCAGCATAGCAAGCATTCAGTTGGGCAAGGTTTATTTGGAGTTGTTGCAACACGTATAGTAGTGGCATCAGTATGTTTCTCATTTTGGCCATGCAAGGTACTGCAAATGTGAAAGCACCAAAGAAGCTTACCATGAGTGTTACAAACTTGCTCATTAAGTTTGCTCATTGAGTTTAAAATAATACTCTACACAACACTCTACCATGAACCATACACCACCATATAAATATCAAAATCACCTCACATTTCTCGGCCCCTTTTCATTTTTTCTCAGTTTCAAAAACTCTCACTATCATCTCTCTCGTCCTCGTGCTCTATTTTTTCTCTCAATTTCACACACCATAACAACTTCTTTAACAACCATAACCGTATCAAGTTCTCACCTTCATCTTCACCATCTCCATCAACCTTCAACCATGACATAACCGCAACAAAACTTCAACCTTCAACACTCACCAACCACAAAGCTTCAAGATCTTCCATTGCTACTCCTCAAGCTTCAACAACACTCATCCTCTTCACGCTACCATCACCATCACCTTCCTCACGACACAATCATTATCATCATCGCTTCCAAGATACAAGATCTTCATTGAATCTGAGTTCGTTTTCTCGCAAGAATACGCATAGCAAGGCCTTCGCATTCGTCATCATCAAAGAACAAAGGAAGCGATCATCTTCACAAATCTTGATCAATATCTCTCCAAGTAAGTGACTCTCTCCATTGCTTTAGAAGCATATAGGCCTGGAACCCGTCATCAGGGATTGGGTTAGGATTTAGACCGCCATGTTTGCATCGAAGTTGTTGCATATTCATTGAGCATGTATTCTGTTTGCGTGATATGGACCTCTTATGAGTGTATGGATTGCGTGTTTGAGTTTCTTGCAATATGAGGATTATTTTGGTACCTATTTTGTGTGCCTTAGAGTAGATCTTGAATGTTAGGGTTTACATTATTTGGTTTGGTTTGAATGATAGAGAAAGTATTGATGAAAACTAATGTTGGATTTGAGGTCAGCATAAAAAATCGAGTAGAGACATATCGTTCTTTTTCATTTCTGGAAAATTAGTGAAGTCTCCGCCGCAAGTGAGGCCGGAGAAGACGACCGGAGGGTATCTCCGGCGTCTGCATGTTTTTTATATCTTTTTCCTCCGTCGCTGATGTGGCACGACGCCATTGGTTTTTCTCCCTTTTCTTTTTTTCGTTTTTGTCCTTATTAGTATGATTGGTTCATTATGTGTTGCGTTGTGATTGGCTGTGCATCTTTTTTTGTCTTTTTCTGATTAAATGAAGGTTGACCGGTTGATACATTGTTATGGCCTATATGTCACGTTTCACACAATAACCATAGTCTGAGTGTTAACACACATGCTGAATTAATAAAGATGTAATAAAATGGAATAAGAAAACAGTATGGGCCATGCTTTGATACAGGGCCTTGTGCCACTTCTAATACTCGCACCCCCTCTTAATCAGGCCCATATGCCATTTGTAAAGAACTCAGCTCGGTTGTTAATTACTTCAACACCCCCTGGCTAGGCAGAGTTGCATTTTTGTTTAAGCTTGTTTTCCCTCTAGTTTTTGATTGGTAAATCATTTTCTTATGAATGAAAAATAAATAAAAATATGTCTTAAATAGAATAATGTGTGTAGAAATTTTTGATATTTTTGTTAGATTTTTAAAACTTAGTTTGTTGTTTTAATAAATCATTTTCTTTAGTGTGTTCATTGTGTTTTTTAGTTTGATCGGTTTTGCAAATTAATTTTGTTTAATACCTTAGGAGTAGAATTTAATTGCCATTTTTTGTGTGATATCAGTAGACTCATATACCATATTGTGTGAAAAAAATAAAAGTCTAATTCTATGTTTTGGTTAGGTTTTCATTAGATTTTCTATACCCGATTTATGTACGTTCCCAAACGGATAACCATGTGAATTTGACCTATAATTTGCTTTGCCTTTATGCAATTGACATAGTTTCTTTTTGTACATATAAGTAGGGATGTTTAGAGGTCCTAAGACCTGGAGTTGAATTTTTTAAGTCATGTTTTCTTATTTTACTCGATTTTTCTTTCTTACATGTAAATAACTTGCTTTTGATTAACGATTGTATCGTAACTTGTCCAAATGACCTATAATTTGGTATGAAACTTTGTGACTTGATTCCATGATTGTTTAGACATCTATTAGAGGTTATTAGCTACTGACTTCCATCATTTGATTTCATTTTTCTAAACTTCATTCACCATTTGAACTTACTAACTAGTTTTGACCTAGTTTTGTCTAGTTTTTGTTAGAACTTTGTGTTGCTTCAAGCTAGTTGACTAACATAGATTGGTATGAGGTATTAGACCTATAAATGAACTAATTGCTACTGACTTTAAGCTTTGTTCACGTTTTCATTTGCTTTTTGTTTCGATTAATGGATGTTTGTTCGCTAATTGTTAAGTGACGATTTATGCGATACTTTGGTAACTCTTTGTGAATATTTTCGTATAGTGCCATATGGCTTTTGTGTTTGATTTAGGACACTTATTTCCTTGGTTTGCTACTGCCCTAGGGCTCTCTTCTCATCTTGTTGGAGTTGTAACTCCATTCTTTTGCCATGTTCCCTTAGACTCTTCCTTCTTTGTTAAGAGGAATTGAGATAGGTTAGGATAGTTATCCTTGACCTTAGGGCCATTAGACTTAGATTAGAATAACTTAGATTAGAGAATAGGTTAGTTCCCTTGTTCATTCTTTTTCTTTTCAACTTTAAAACATTAATAAATAAAGAGGCGAATCACATTAAGAAAGTGATAGAGAAATGAGTGGGATTCATTCCCTAATCTGTTTCTCAATCACTTAGTGGCATAGAAATGAGTGGGATTCATTCCGTAATCTGTTTCTCGGTCACTATTTAATGGGAGAGAAATGAGTGGGATTCATTCTCTAATCTGTTTCTCAAACATTAAATTAATGGGATAGAAATGAGTGGGATTCATTCCCTAATCTGTTTCTTGAACATTATATAATGGGATAGAAGTGAGTGGGATTCATTCCCTAATCTGCTTCTCGATCATTATACATTGTATGTGATTCTAATCGCAAAGTAATTTCCCTTAAAAAATACCTAACCAAAAACATTTAAAACACTTAATAAAGGCTCGAATTAAAACAAAGTGATGAAGTGGTGCGAAACCTTGTATTGGGTTTTGTTCATCATGTAGTTACATAAAAAACACAAACCCAAGTTCATTTTCTTTTGCCTTGTTAGGCGCTTAAGAACAAGTTATGTCCTTTCCAAAACTAGGCGTATAAGTCTCCAAAGGTCGAGCATCGTGGATTGTGACCTTAACCGCTGTTCAACTAAAAAACACAAAACAAATGGAAACTATGGAGTCGAACTACGGTCGTTCTGATTCCTGAAAAGGATACGTAGGCATTGGGTCGCGGGGCCTAAGCGAACACACTTGTAAATAATTCCTTCTTTTCCCCGTATTTCTTTTGCATTCATTCGCATTTAGGTTTAGACATTAGATACACCCTTTAGATAGAAACAAACATAGGTGGATACCATCGAGTACGATGGGCGTGAGGGGTGCTAGCACCTTCCCCTTGCGTAACCGACTCCCGTGCCCTGTTCTCTGGTCGAAAGACCTTGTTCTTATTCCGAGTTAGGTTTTCTGATATTCCTTTCCCGCGATGGGATAAATATATTAGTGGCGACTCTGATTCCATTTTTCGCGGTAGCGACAGCTGGCGACTCTGCTGGGGACGTTGCTAGACCTGTGCTGGTCCGTTCTTAGCGAGTCGATCCTAGCCTTTGTTTGTTTGTTTATTGGGTGTTTCTTTGTTTGTTTGTTTATTTGTTTACATGTTGTATATATGCTTGCATATCATGTTTATTTTCCGCTTGCATATCATGCATTTGGACTATATTATGGGTCCCCGTGGGGGCCACATATTTTTCTGCCTTGTTTTGCAGGTTGACACATAGGATACCTAGGATAGAGTGGATAGTCATGACGCCAACAGAATGTCAGGTTCTGTTGATTGCGAGCATGAGACCCACGACCAGTCGAGACTCGAATGGGATACCGTTGTTGGCATGTATTTGCAACAATGATGGTGTTTCAGGAGAGTTGTTAACGCTGGAGACCTTTTTGACCTACCTTGACCTAGATTCACCTGTGAGTGGGGTGGGATATTCATGACAGGTACCGTTGGTGACTGTTCTATTCTGTTGGTGACTATGGTTCTTATGGGTTTGTGGTATCTATGCCAGACTTTTGATCCTGCAACATCTGATCTGGTTGAGAAGCAACATACACTTCTCTTATATGGGGAGGATCTTTCATTGCATCATACTCATCATAGCATGTTTAATTTCAAAAAAAGGAAAAAAAAGAAGAAAGAAAAAAAAGAAAAAAAGAAAAAAAATAAAAAAGAAAAAAGAAAAAAGAGAAAAGAGATTAACATTCATATGCATGCCATTTTTCAGGTATCCAAAGTCAACACTTCTCATCAAGAATGGCTAACAGTGTGACCGTCAGCAAAAAGACTACGAAGCATACCTTCTCTTGCAGTTTCTACCGTGAGGATATAACACCTTTGGTTCGATTGAGCACCCGAGTTACTGGGCAAATTTTGGATGAATTCAGAAAGACTTATGGCCACATTCTGCTTATGTTAACTACTCGTATTGATGAGTGGGGTCTTTACACTCTTCTTCAGTTTTATGATTCTGAGCGCGCTGCTTTACCTTTCAAGATTACCAACTAGCCCCTACCCTCGAAGAGTATGCACACATTCTTCAAATCAAAGTTCAACATAAGGTTCCTTTTGTGTGTGCACCTGAGAAGCCCAAAATGGATCGCATTGCTGATGCCCTTTATTTGAGCATGAAAGACGTTAAGGATAACTGGAAGCCCAATGGTGGGACCCATGGATTCTATGTGAAATTTCTGATGAGGGAAGCTGAAGCCCTTGCTGATAAGGAAAAGTGGAAAGAATTCAATGCTCTCCTGGCTGTCATGATCTATGGATTAGTGATGTTCCCGAATATTCCAAATTTTGTTGATCTCACTGCCATTTGTCTCTTCATGGATCAAAATCCTGTACCCACTCTATTGGCCGACACTTATTATGCCATCCATTCTAGGTACGGAAAAAAAGGATCAGTTGGGGGTTGTTTGCCAATACTGTACGAATGGTTTTCTTCACATTTGCCTAAAAGCGGAGCATTTGTCACTACAAGAGATTCACAGAAGTGGCCCCAAAGGATTATGGGACTTACTGCAAATGATATTGGTTGGTATCACCTCCGAACGGACATCGAGCAAGTTATAACCAGATGTGGAAGTTTTGGCAATGTTCCTCTCATAGGGACAAAAGGAGTTATCAACTGTAATCCGAAGCTAGCACTGCGCCAGTTGGGTTTTGTACTGAAGGACAAGCCTTTGGATAAAGAGATATTTGAGTCTGTTTTGAAAAAGGAACCGATCCAGAAGGTTTGGAGAAAGTAAGGAGTGCGTGGAACAAAATTCATACAGAAGACCGAACTACCCTGGGGGAAAGAATGCTATTGCTAAGAAAGCTTATACTGAATGGGTTGAAGAAAGAGTTAAGGAGCGCCTGCTACCTTTCCCGAAGGTTAGCCCTCTATATGAACAACCACCTGAGATTTTAACTGCCATTGTACCAGCTGAGGAGTACAACCAAGTACATGTGGAGAATATCAGGTTGCGAGAAAAAGGGGAAGACGCTAAAATAAAGTACTTCTTGGTGGATCAGAAAAGGGCTGAATTAGCACATGAGGTTAAAATGCTGAAAGGAGGATCTTCCAGAGTTCAAAAAAGGGCTAGAACTGAAAAGGGTGAAAGAGCTACCACTGTTCGTATTGAGGACCATCAAAGGGTTATAGAAGAAGCGGTGAAGAAAGCAGAAGAAAAACTCAAGCGAGAGTACAGAGAAGATTTGAGGGCTCACAAGCTCAGAGTAGAGAAAGAGGCTAGGGCCGAAGTAAAGAGTTTGAAAAAGAAGCTTGAAGAGGAAACCACTCAGAGGGTAGCAATCAAGAAGAAGTTTGAAGAGGAAATTACTCAAAGCATGGCCGTGGAGACACAACTTAAAGGTAGTCATCTCCATTCCGCTCGACTAACAGAAGAGAATGCAAAGCTCAGAAACCAGATAGCAGAAATGGAAAGTACATCTGAAAAGAATACCCTCCCTGATTGCAAAGGATGTGAGAGCTTGGTGGCCCACTGTGATATGTTAGATGGGCAGTTGTTTCGCAAAGATGTGGTGATTCAAAGTTTTGTCAAAGGAAGAGATCGAGAAGTGACTAAGAAGATGTTTGATGAAACTAAGAAGTGGAGCGACGAGCACTTTAAACAAGGAGGACCTTTGTTTTACACCAAGATGGATTAGTGTTTGAGCTTGTATTTCATGACCACCACCAGGCTTGTTGGATGGGGTCCTTTATCTTTTCTGTTGTTTGAACTATCTTGTCAATGTATGGGTATGCCCAAACTCAAAAAGAGATTATTAATGAAATTTGAGTCTTTTTGTTTCCTCTTGATGCTTATCTTTTGTCACATTGTTAAACATTCTTGATTAATATTAAATATTTTGGATACTCTGAAAATGGCACCTCACATCATATGCAAACATGCACCTCATGCACATCATGCACAAACAGGTACATCAGATGGTGTTCTTATCTGACTGATCAGGTTTTCTCTTTCAGCAATTGCACCTCCGCCTACACATCGCTACTACACAAGGGCTAATCACTCACTGCAAATGGATCAGTTAA
Source organism: Vicia villosa (assembly GCF_029867415.1). Taxonomy (NCBI): domain Eukaryota; kingdom Viridiplantae; phylum Streptophyta; class Magnoliopsida; order Fabales; family Fabaceae; genus Vicia; species Vicia villosa. Next base: position 187,270,591 of record NC_081182.1, on the reverse strand, counting down.
GGGACGATCTTATCCAGATGAGAACTCAGGTTACTGCTCAGATGGCTCAGTTCATGGAAGTCATGCAAAACATGGCTGATCGCCAAGAAGAACTCAGAATCAGGATGGACACAGTTGCTCAGGTTGTCGCGGACCCCCCGCAAAGAAATCCTGCTGATATTCGTGTCAATGGTGAACCTGTGATCGGAGGACCTGGTGTAATTCCTCCAGCTGCTAATCAAGGTAATCCCCGTGGGCCTCCCCAGCCTACCCTTGAAGGACAGACTACACAACAAATCAGAAGGGCCGCTGCTATCCCCGTGTTGGAAGAGGACCGACACGAGGACTTGTTTCCTGAAAGTGAATGGGGATTTCCGCATGATGCTGGAAGAATGTTTAGAGGTCTGGAGGAAAGGATGAGGGCAATGGAAGGCCAAGGATTGGGTATGGATATCAATGACTTGGGTTTAGTTCCTGGCGTCCGTGTGCCACCGAAATTCAAGGTACCCGACTTCGAGAAATACAAGGGGAATACTTGTCCTAAGACACATGTCCGAGCTTACTATCGCAAAATGCATGTGTACTCTGAGGATGAAGGATTGTTGATGCACTTCTTCCAAGATAGCCTGACTGGGGCGTCCTTGGAATGGTATATGAGATTGGAGAGAGCTAATATCCGAAGTTGGAGGGACCTGGTTGATGCTTTCATAAAGCAGTATCAGTATAATGTTGACATGGCACCAAATCGCACTCAGTTACAGAATCTATCCCAGAAAGCTAATGAGTCCTTCAAAGAATATGCACAGAAATGGCGCGAGTTGGCAGCTAGAGTCCAGCCACCTATGTTGGAAAGAGAAATGATGGATCTGTTCACCAACACTCTGGAGGGCCAATACTACTCCGCCTGCTCTGCATCCTCAAGTTTTGCCGAGTTGGTTATGATTGGTGAGCGAATTGAAAGTGGGATTAAGGCTGGTAGAATTCAGAATCCGAATGCTGCTAGTTCCTCCTCTGGGGTTGTTGGAAAGAAACCTTATAACGGGTTTGCCAAGAAAAGAGAGGGTGAGATGAGCGCTGCTTATTATGGTAAAGGCAAAAGCGAGGCTCATCAACAAGTGGCCGCCGTGACTATACCGAATGTTCCATTTCAGCAACATCAGCAACGAGGGTATACTCCGCGCCAGTATCAACCAAAGGCACCTGAGAGAACTTTTGACCCGATCCCGATGACATATGCACAAGTATTGCCATACCTCCTCGACTTGAAGTTGGTACAATTGAGAACTCTAGCAACTCCTGCTAAGTTGCCTCCTAATTGGGATGCTAATGCAAGGTGTGAATTCCACTCTGGAGCACCTGGGCATAACATTGAAAACTGCAAAGCATTGAAGTATCAGGTTCAAAATCTTCTCGACTCCAAGGCCATTGAGTTCACTCCTACTCCAGGGCCTAATGTTGTTCAAAATCCCATGCCCCCTCATGGGTCTCATGCTGCAAACGCCCTCGATTGTGTTGAAGACACTCGTTTGGTTAAGGACGTGACTGAGTTAGGCTCTCTGTTGCCTTTACTGAAAGTAGAATTACTGAGAATGGGTCTATATGCTGGTTGTGGAGAATTGTGTAATGATTGCATGGCCACTTCCTCAGTTTGTGATAAAGTGAAAAATGGTATTCGACAGTTGATAGATAGTGGGTATCTACAGTTTGAGCGCGTACGACGGCCCGAGGTATTTGAGAATGAAATTAATGTGGCATCCATCCCCTACACTCCTGCTAAGATCCCAATTCCTGCTAGAGCACCTCCTTTGGTTATTACATCACCTGGTCCCGTTCCGTATACTAGTGAAAAGGCAATCCCATGGAACTACGGTGGAGAGGTTTTTTACCAAGGGGCCAAGTTTGAACTTAGGACACCAGTTGAGAAAGAAGACGTCGACAATGTCGTGGGAGTTGGAAGAATGACAAGGAGTGGCCGTATTCTCAATCCTCCTCAGAATGTCCACAAAGACAATACAGAAGCTCTAGCTCAAGCAAAAGGAGTGACAGAAGATACTATGGACCAGGGGCAAAGTTCTAATTCTGAGGACACTGTGGCCAAAGAGATGGAAGAATTCCTCAAGATCATCAAGAAGAGTGAGTATAAAGTGGTTGACCAGCTGAGTCAAACTCAATCTAAGATCTCGATCTTACAGTTGCTCTTATGCTCCGAGACACATCGAAATGCTTTATTGAGACTCCTAGGCACTGCCTTTGTCCCTCCTGAGATCTCAGTAAATCAGCTTGAAGGGGTGGTGTCTAATATCAATGCTGGAAATGGATTAGGATTCACTGATGCAGATTTGCCTTCTGAAGGTAGAAAACACAATAGATCTTTGCACATATCTGTGGAGTGCAAGGGGACTATGCTATCTCGTGTTCTTGTTGATAATGGATCTTCTTTGAATGTGTTACCAAAGTCGTCTTTGATGAGGCTAGACTATTCTGGTGTTGAGATAAGGCCAAGCGAATTAACTGTGTGAGCCTTTGATGGCTCAAAGAGGTCGGTGTTTGGGGAGGTTGATTTACCAGTGATGATAGGTCCTCAACTCTTCACTATTACTTTCTTTGTGATGGATATCCACCCGGCTTACAGTTGTCTCCTGGGGCGTCCATGGATCCATGCTGTTGGGGCCGTGACTTCCACATTGCATCAGAAACTCAAATTTGCCACTCAAGGGAAGATAGTCAAAATATGTGGGGAGGAAGAGCATGTGGTAAGCCATCTTGCGTCTTTCAAATATATTGATGTGGAAGGGGAGGTCCACGAAACACCTTGTCAAGCGTTTGAGGCTGTCCAGACTATCAAGATCCCTTATGTTGAAAAGAAGAAGTTGGAGGCTCCTATGTCTTCACTAAAGGAGGCTAGAGCTGTGGTTGAATCTGGTCATCCTGAAGGATGGGGCCGAGTCTTGGATTTGCCAATCAAGCAGGATAAATGTGGGATTGGATATCAGTTGGGTCAGAGTTCATCTAATGAGGCCTCCAAGAAGCCCGGAACCTTCGTTCCGATCAAGTTCTCTAGTGCTGGCATCGTCAAGGACCATATTTGTGCTGCTGCTGATGATATGGATAGTGATTATGACATTGAAGAATGGATCAAGCCAGGTGTCCCGGGACAGAAGCTTCTCAACTGGTCATCTGAAGACATCATCTCAATTGCTCTTGATCAAAAGTAATACTGTTTGTTTTTGTTTATCATGCAATAATTCCTGTGTTCTGCCCAAGACACAGTGAACATATGTAGGGCCTCATTTGTTGTTTTTCAATGTTAAAATCATTAATAAAAGGACGTTTTTGCATTCAAATATTTTGTTCCCTGTCTTTCGTTTTTACTTTTATATTTATAATTAATCAAAAAAAATGGCAACGTTTCTTATTCATCATCATCCCTCCATTCTAAAATAAAGCATAAATCATAATCCATGCAGATCCACTTCTCCTCCAGATTCTATTGACAACGATCTTGCTATGCCTCGTTATGACTTCGACAACCCTATCTACGCCGCTGAAGAAGGGGATGAAGAAGATTGTGAATTGCCTGATGAGTTAGCCAGATTGTTGAAACAAGAAGAGAAAGTGATCGAGCCACATCAAGAGCCTATTGAGACGGTGAATCTTGGCACCGAATAGACGAGAAGGGAAGTTAAAATAGGGGCTTCTTTGAATGAGAATGTGAAAGAAAAGTTGATTGGAATGTTGAAGGAGTATTCTGATATCTTCGCATGGTCTTACGAAGATATGCCTGGATTAGATACTGATATTGTTGTGCACAGGCTACCCCTTAAAGAAAATTCTCCGCCCGTCAAACAGAAACTCAGGAGAACACGTCCTGATATGTCCAAGAAAATCCAAGAAGAGGTTCAGAAGCAGTTTGATGCAGGTTTTCTTGCTGTAACAGTTTACCCACCATGGGTCGCCAACATTGTACCTGTACCTAAGAAAGATGGGAAGGTACGAATGTGTGTCGACTATCGAGATCTGAATAGGGCGAGCCCGAAGGATGATTTTCCGCTTCCTCACATTGATGTATTGGTAGATAATACTGCTCAGTTCTCAGTTTTCTCCTTCATGGACGGTTTTTCTGGTTACAATCAAATAAAGATGGCGCCCGAGGATATGGAAAAGACAACATTCATTACGCCTTGGGGCACCTTTTGTTACAAGGTCATGCCGTTTGGATTGAAGAATGCTGGGGCAACCTATCAAAGAGCTATGGTGACTTTGTTTCACGACATGATTCATAAAGAGATTGAGGTCTATGTGGACGACATGATTGCAAAGTCCCATACTGAAGAAGAGCACCTGGTCCATCTGAAGAAATTGTTTGAAAGGTTAAGAAAGTTCAGGTTAAGGTTGAATCCCAATAAATGCACTTTCGGAGTGAGATCAGGGAAGTTCCTTGGTTTCATCGTAAGTGAAAGGGGTATTGAGGTCGATCCCGCCAAGGTAAAAGCTATACAAGAGATGCCAGAGCCGAGGACTGAGAAGCAGGTTCGTGGGTTCCTGGGAAGGTTGAATTATATTGCAAGGTTCATCTCACACCTTACCGCCACGTGTGAACCTATCTTCAATTTATTGAGAAAGAACCAGGCAATAGAGTGGGATGACAATTGTCAAAAGGCATTTGATAAGGTTAAAGAGTATTTGCAAGAGCCTCCAATCCTCATGCCTCCAGTGGAAAGTAGACCTTTGATTATGTACCTGACGGTCCTCGAGAATTCAATGGGGTGTGTGCTGGGTCAGCATGACGAGTCCGGTCGAAAAGAGCACGCAATTTATTACCTTAGCAAAAAGTTTACCGATTGTGAATCAAGATACTCACTACTCGAGAAAACTTGCTGTGCTTTGGCATGGGCTGCTCGCCGACTGAGACAGTATATGTTGACTCACACCACTTTATTGATTTCAAAGATGGACCCAATCAAATATATATTTGAGAAACCGGCATTGACAGGGAGGATTGCCCGTTGGCAAATGATCTTGACAGAATATGACATACAATACACTACTCAGAAGGCCATTAAAAGTAGTGTAATTGCTGATTATCTTGCACATCAACCTGTGGACGATTACCAGTCTATGTACTTTGAGTTTCCTGATGAAGATATAATGTGCGTGGCAGAAACTTCCAAAAGTCAAGATCAAGAGGAAGGACCTGAACCAGGGGCGCGATGGACGCTCGTGTTCGATGGTGCTTCTAATGTAATGGGTAATGGTATTGGGGCTGTGCTTACTTCTCCGACAGGTTTTCACATTCCATTCACGGCCAAGATTTGTTTTGATTGTACTAATAATGTGGCTGAATACGAGGCTTGCATATATGGTATTGAGGCCGCCATTGATTTGAGGATTAAAAATCTTTCAGTTTATGGAGATTCCGCTTTGGTGATTAGCCAGATTAACGGAGATTGGGAAACACGCCACCCCAATTTGATTCCTTATAGAGAACATGTTGTGAAACTGGCTCAATACTTCGATGAGATCACCTTTGATCATATCCCTCGAGAGGAAAATCATTTGGCTGATGCCTTGGCCACCTTGGCATCCATGTTCAAAGTCAAATGGGATAATGAGGCGCCCTCAATCGTGATCAAAAGGTTGGATGAGCCTGCATTCTGTGGCGTCATTGATAATGTGCCTGATGAGAAACCATGGTTTTATGACATTAAGAAATTTCTGGAGACCCAAGAGTATCCTGAGGGTGCTTCCCTCACGGATAGGAAAACTCTGAAGAGACTATCTGCCAAGTTCTTCATTGCTGGAGGTGTGTTGTACAAAAGGAATTTTGATTCTGTGTTGCTCAGATGCGTGGATAGACACGAAGCAGCAAAGATCATGCAAGAGGTGCATGAAGGATCCTTTGGTACACATGCTGGTGGACATACCATGGCTAGGAAAATATTGAGAGCAGGTTATTATTGGTCTACCTTGGAACATGATTGTTTCAACCATGTGGTGGTATGTTACAAATGTCAAGTGTATGCAGATAAGGTTCATGTGCCTCCGGTTCCTCTGAATGTGTTGACATCTCCTTGGCCGTTTGCTATGTGGGGCATCGATATGATTGGGGAAATTAAGCCCACCGCCTCTAACAGACATCGCTTCATCCTTGTTGCTATTGACTACTTCACCAAGTGGGTTGAAGCTGCGTCTTATGTCTCCAAGCAAGTAGTGACTCGCTTCATCAAGCACCATATAATTTGTCGTTATGGGGTGCCTGAGAGAATTATCACTGATAATGGATCCAACCTCAATAATAAGATGATGAAGGAATTATGCGAGAATTTCAAGATTACGCATCATAACTCCTCCCCGTATCGGCCAAAGATGAACGGCGCAGTTGAAGCGGCCAATAAGAATATCAAGAAGATTGTGCAAAAGATGGTGGTCACTTATAAGGATTGGCATGAGATGTTGCCCTTTGCTCTACATGGTTATCGTACCTCGGTGCGTACTTCCACAGGGGCAACTCCCTTCTCATTAGTATATGGCATGGAAGCGATTCTTCCGGTTGAGGTTGAGATTCCTTCATTAAGGGTATTAACAGATGTGAAGCTCAGTGAAGCTGATTGGGTTCAGACCAGGTTTGATCAACTGAACCTCATTGATGAAAAGAGACTAGCGGCCATGTGTCATGGGCAAGCCTATCAAAAGAAGATGAAGAGAGCCTTCGACAAGAAGATTCGACCTCGACACTTTCAGGTTGGTGACCTTGTGCTCAAGAAGATCCTGCCTATTCACAACGATCCTAGGGGAAAGTGGACTCCGAATTACGAAGGGCCTTATGTTGTAAAGAAAGTCTTCTCAGGTGGCGCCATGATCCTCTCAACTATGGATGGCGAAGACTTCCCACTTCCCGTGAATGCCGACGCAGTTAAAAAATACTTCGCATAAACCTGATCAGAAATAAAAATAAAAGAAAAGGAAAAGATCAGGAAAAAGAATGAAAAAGAAATAAAGTACACCCGCTAAGTTGAAAACCCGAAAGGGCGACTTAGGCAAAAAAGGGGTCCTGGTGGATTGAAAACCCGAAAGGGCGGTCCAGGCAAAAGGGGGACAAAAAGCGAACGACTACGTCGTGCATTGGATCCTCGAGCATAGTTAGTCACTACAATTGGAGGACTCAGAAGGGTAAAAGATCAATTCATTCATCCTCTTCGGAAAGTAAAGCAGAAGGAATATTGAAGATCTGCGAGGCATAGCGAGATTGGAACTCAGTGGGATCTGTTCTTACGTTGCCATGTTTGTCAATGCTATTTGTTTTCCTTTTTGGTGGCCCACCTCCTTAAGGAGGCCGCTTCCCGATGTACTCGCCTATGTTAGGCATTTATTTCTTCATTAATAAAAAGATATTTCACTCAATTTTTTTGTTTTTTTACACCATTTTACTTTTACCGTTTTGTTTACAAAAACGTCCAATTATTTTGGTAAGCATTGCATTTCTAACATCGAAGTCCTACAAAAAGAACATGATCTAAAACAGATAGAATTGCTTAAAAATTTTGAGTACGTGGGATGGTGGATGAGGTAAAGCCATCGTACCTGGGGCATATTTGCTTGATTTGTTTTGCAGGAATCTCCAATCATTCAGCACAGTCGGATGCCGGTACCTACGCTTCAAGAAGTATCATCCAAACATCTCTGTCGATATGGAACCCAAAGGTCTCCTTTCCCACAAATACCGGAGTTTATTTCTCTAGGGAACTCTCATCCAAGGCTCAAATGCTCCGCAGTGTTGATTAGATTCCCTTATTCTTCGACAAAGATGTGGAAGTTCAAAAAAGGGAGGTGCAATCTTCAAAGTTTCCAAACAAGATGACGATACGGCCCCTCTGGTGTAAGTTCTCCCCTACAGAAGTGACATACTGGGGGTCGTCCAAGAAACCATCTGGTGGCCTTACAAAGTCAAGAAAGCAAAAAGAATCCCCACAGAGTTCTTCAAACAAAAGGGCCCTCTCCGATGTTCATTCATCCTCTCTTGCATATAGTAATCATCGCATTCACATTGCATCTACAAAAAGCGTAGCATTTCCATGAACATGGAGCATTACGCCATGAAAAAATTCAAACATGCATCAATGCATAAGCCAAGTTTGTATGTGCTCTAAAGGCACAAGATAATGTATTCCCAGAAGAAGTCTTGTCCTCTTCCTCCAAGGTGGATTGAATGCAAAGTTAGTCCTCGTTAAGATCGTGTTTCATTGGTCAGTTTTCCACTTGCCGTGTTCAATAAAGTCTAACTAAGGTTAACACCTCCTTTTTCTAAAGTCTAACTAAGGTTAGCACCTCCTTTTTCTAAAGTCTAACTAAGGTTAGCACCTCCTTTTTTCCAAAGTCTAACTAAGGTTAGTACCTTCTTTTTCTAAAGTCTAGCTACGGTTAGCACCCTCTTTTCAAAGTCTAACTAAGGTTAGCAATTTGGTTGAGTCGTCTAAGGATGGTTCTTCCTTGTGGAGTCACGATACGGTTGTGTTTTCTTTTCAAAGTCTAACTAAGGTTAGCAATTTGGTTGAGTCGTCTAAGGATGGTTCTGCCTTGTGGAGTCACGCTACGGTTGTGTCTTCTTTTCAAAGTCTAACTAACGTTAGCAATTTGGTTGAGTCGTCTAAGGATGGTTCTTCCTTGTGGAGTCACGCTACGGTTGTGTCTTCTTTTTAAAGTCTAACTAAGGTTAGCAATTTGGTTGAGTCGTCTAAGGATGATTCTTCCTTGTGGAGTCACGCTACGGTGGTGTCGCCTCTTCTTCAAGTCTAACTACGGTTAGCACTCTCCTTTTCAAGTCTATCTAAGGATAGCAATTTTTTCAAAGTCTAACTAAGGTTAGCAACTTGTCTGGTCCACCTTTGATACTATTCAACACCTTTGCTTTACCACAGAATGCAAATTTTGATGGTACTTTCGGGTATTCAATCCACTTACACCTCTCATGTCCAGAACTTGTATCGTTTGTGCATTCAGGTATAAGAAGATTGAATAGGGGCAGCTGTTGCACCCCAAAATTTGCCCATTTATTTATACCCAATCGGCTTTCATATCACATTCATGTGCATATCTCATATAAGTCATTCATTACATTCATCCATATCACAGTTAATGTTCAAGAGAAGTGACAGAAGAGCTCTTATTAAGAAAACCCCTTGGTTCAGAAGAAAGGATCTGAAGTCTGATTATAGAGGATCATTTCCATCAGCATACTCCTAAAGTCAGGGTTCCATTCTCTCCAAGTCAAAGCTCAGGTTAAAAGAAACAAATTTCAGGTTCATCAGGGTTTTCAAATTGGGGTTTTTGACCAAAGTCAACCTTGTTGACTTTTTGGTAAAAATTTAATCAAGAAATGATTGTGGATATGAAAATGCGGTTGCCTTGAAGAAATGTCACTCACGGAAGTTTCTTTGGTTGAAAACTGAAGGAGGATCGGATTGGAAACTGAGTAATCGGGAAATTCATCTGGAATCGGGAGAATTCAGGAAAGTTGACTTTTGGGTCAAATTCAAGGTCAACTGTCAAATATTGACTTTTGGTGGAAAATCAGTCAAAGAAAGTCAAAGGAATAAATAAAATCAAGAAACATTCAAAATTTCCATTTTGGGAATGGTAGTTGAAATGTGAAGTGCCAAAAATAGAAAGAAAAAACACTTAGAAAATATTTGAGGATTTGGAAAATAGTCGAGCAGCTGACTTTGAGCCTAATTTACATGTGGGTACAAGCCTCAAATCAAAACAAGCTCAACACCAAAAATGTCAATCTCATGGCCCTCTACAATGTTGTAGTTGGGAGTTTTTCCATATGACATATGGATTGAGAGTTATTGAAGGGAGAAGTTGGCAAAATCTCACTGTATACGAGGCAAAAAGCTGGGCAAGTTCTCTGGGCAGCAGTAGGCAATTGATCAAGCACATGGCGTGCCACTTTCAAGATGAGTTCTAGAGAGTTATAATCATTTCATGAACTCAAGTTTGGTATCAAAACACTCTCCCCCATGTCCTTTATCCAATAAACTAGGGACCTTGGGTTTTTGTTAAGTGGTTGTCAAGATAAATGGTCTTAAAGTCATAACCTTGCCAAGATACTCATGACCAAAGACAAGGGCCAGGATCTAAGGCACAGGCGAGGCATTCTGTCAAACATGTGGCATGCCGAATCTAAGGCAAATTTTAGAGAAACGCGGGGATTCTTTTGGGCTACTTCTAGTGTGAACATGTTATAGCCTATGTCCTCTACCCAACAAGACAAAAATCATGAAATTCGGGTTTGCGTGGAACCAGATACAAGCCATTAAAGTAACGCCCTAGCCAAGGCACGTGTTGACAAGGGCACGATCATAACCCCAGGGCACGCGCGCAGGACCTTGGTTGTGATGACCCCAGGAGTTCATAGCTATTTTTCTCACACTCATAAGCGTTTTCTCAAGACACTTTCAACATCAAACCTTCCCAGTTCCATACCCTCTTTAATTTGAGCATAAGTTTGAAACGAATAGTGGCTCATGGAAAGAAATATAGATACACAAAGTCAGCATAGCAAGCATTCAGTTGGGCAAGGTTTATTTGGAGTTGTTGCAACACGTATAGTAGTGGCATCAGTATGTTTCTCATTTTGGCCATGCAAGGTACTACAAATGTGAAAGCACCAAAGAAGCATACCATGAGTGTTACAAACTTGCTCATTAAGTTTGCTCATTGAGTTTAAAATAATACTCTACACAACACTCTACCATGAACCATACACCACCATATAAATATCAAAATCACCTCACATTTCTCGGCCCCTTTTCATTTTTTCTCAGTTTCAAAAACTCTCACTATCATCTCTCTCGTCCTCGTGCTCTATTTTTTCTCTCAATTTCACACACCATAACAACTTCTTTAACAACCATAACTGTATCAAGTTCTCACCTTCATCTTCACCATCTCCATCAACCTTCAACCATGACATAACCGCAACAAAACTTCAACCTTCAACACTCACCAACCACAAAGCTTCAAGATCTTCCATTACTACTCCTCAAGCTTCAACAACACTCATCCTCTTCACGCTACCATCACCATCACCTTCCTCACGACACAATCATTATCATCATCGCTTCCAAGATACAAGATCTTCATTGAATCTGAGTTCGTTTTCTCGCAAGAATACGCATAGCAAGGCCTTCGCATTCGTCATCATCAAAGAACAAAGGAAGCGATCATCTCCACAAATCTTGATCAATATCTCTCCAAGTAAGTGACTCTCTCCATTGCTTTAGAAGCATATAGGCCTGGAACCCGTCATCAGGGATTGGGTTAGGATTTAGACCGCCATGTTTGCATCGAAGTTGTTGCATATTCATTGAGCATGTATTCTGTTTGCTTGATATGGACCTCTTATGAGTGTATGGATTGCGTGTTTGAGTTTCTTGCAATATGAGGATTATTTTGGTACCTATTTTGTGTGCCTTAGAGTAGATCTTGAATGTTAGGGTTTACATTATTTGGTTTGGTTTGAATGATAGAGAAAGTATTGATGAAAACTAATGTTGGATTTGAGGTCAGCATAAAAAATCGAGTAGAGACATATCGTTCTTTTTCATTTCTGGAAAATTAGTGAAGTCTCCGCCGCAAGTGAGACCGGAGAAGACGACCGGAGGGTATCTCCGGCGTCTGCATGTTTGTTATATCTTTTTCCTCCGTCGCTGATGTGGCACGACACCATTGGTTTTTCTCCCTTTTCTTTTTTTCGTTTTTGTCCTTATTAGTATGATTGGTTCATTATGTGTTGCGTTGTGATTGGCTGTGCATCTTTTTTTGTCTTTTTCTGATTAAATGAAGGTTGACCGGTTAATACATTGTTATGGCCTATATGTCACGTTTCACACAATAACCATAGTCTGAGTGTTAACACACATGCTGAATTAATAAAGATGTAATAAAATGGAATAAGAAAACAGTATGGGCCATGCTTTGATACAGGGCCTTGTGCCACTTCTAATACTCGCACCCCCTCTTAATCAGGCCCATATGCCATTTGTAAAGAACTCAGTTCGGTTGTTAATTACTTCAACACCCCCTGGCTAGGCAGAGTTGCATTTTTGTTTAAGCTTGTTTTCCCTCTAGTTTTTGATTGGTAAATCATTTTCTTATGAATGAAAAATAAATAAAAATATGTCTTAAATAGAATAATGTGTGTAGAAATTTTTGATATTTTTTTTAGATTTTTAGAACTTAGTTTGTTGTTTTAATAAATCATTTTCTTTAGTGTGTTCATTGTGTTTTTTAGTTTGATCGGTTTTGCAAATTAATTTTGTTTAATACCTTAGGAGTAGAATTTATTTGCCATTTTTTGTGTGATATCATTAGACTCATATACTATATTTTGTGAAAAAAATAAAAGTCTAAGTCTATGTTTTGGTTAGGTTTTCATTAGATTTTCTATACCCGATTTATGTACGTTCCCAAACGGATAACCATGTGAATTTGACCTATAATTTGCTTTGCCTTTATGCAATTGACTTAGTTTCTTTTTGTACATATAAGTAGGGATGTTTAGAGGTCCTAAGACCTGGAGTTGAATTTTTTAAGTCATGTTTTCTTATTTTACTCGATTTTTCTTTCTTACATGTAAATAACTTGCTTTTGATTAACGATTGTATCGTAACTTGTCCAAATGACCTATAATTTGGTATGAAACTTTGTGACTTGATTCCATGATTGTTTAGACATCTATTAGAGGTTATTAGCTACTGACTTCCATCATTTGATTTCATTTTTCTAAACTTCATTCACCATTTGAACTTACTAACTAGTTTTGACCTAGTTTTGTCTAGTTTTTGTTAGAACTTTGTGTTGCTTCAAGCTAGTTGACTAACATAGATTGGTATGAGGTACTAGACCTATAAATGAACTAATTGCTACTGACTTTAAGCTTTGTTAATGTTTTCATTTGCTTTTTGTTTCGATTAATGGATGTTTGTTCGCTAATTGTTAAGTGACGATTTATGCGATACTTTGGTAACTCTTTGTGAATATTTTCGTATAGTGCCATATGGCTTTTGTGTTTGATTTAGGACACTTATTTCCTTGGTTTGCTACTGCCCTAGGGCTCTCTTCTCATCTTGTTGGAGTTGTAACTCCATTCTTTTGCCATGTTCCCTTAGACTCTTCCTTCTTTGTTAAGAGGAATTGAGATAGGTTAGGATAGTTATCCTTGACCTTAGGGCCATTAGACTTAGATTAGAATAACTTAGATTAGAGAATAGGTTAGTTCCCTTGTTCATTATTTTTCTTTTCAACTTTAAAACATTAATAAATAAAGAGGCGAATCACATTAAGAAAGTGATAGAGAAATGAGTGGGATTCATTCCCTAATCTGTTTCTCAATCACTTAGTGGCATAGAAATGAGTGGGATTCATTCCCTAATCTGTTTCTCGGTCACTATTTAATGGGAGAGAAATGAGTGGGATTCATTCTCTAATCTGTTTCTCAAACATTAAATTAATGGGATAGAAATGAGTGGGATTCATTCCCTAATCTGTTTCTTGAACATTATATAATGGGATAGAAGTGAGTGGGATTCCTTCCCTAATCTGCTTCTCGATCATTATACATTGTATGTGATTCTAATCGCAAAGTAATTTCCCTTAAAAAATACCTAACTAAAAACATTTAAAACACTTAATAAAGGCTCGAATTAAAACAAAGTGATGAAGTGGTGCGAAACCTTGTATTGGGTTTTGTTCATCATGTAGTTACATAAAAAACACAAACCCAAGTTCATTTTCTTTTGCCTTGTTAGGCGCTTAAGAACAAGTTAAGTCCTTTCCAAAACTAGGCGTATAAGTCTCCAAAGGTCGAGCATCGTGGATTGTGACCTTAACCGCTGTTCAACTAAAAAACACAAAACAAATGGAAACTATGGAGTCGAACTACGGTCGTTCTGATTCCTGAAAAGGATACGTAGGCATTGGGTCGCGGGGCCTAAGCGAACACACTTGTAAATAATTCCTTCTTTTCCCCGTATTTCTTTTGCATTCATTCGCATTTAGGTTTAGACATTAGATACACCCTTTAGATAGAAACAAACATAGGTGGATACCATCGAGTACGATGGGCGTGAGGGGTGCTAGCACCTTCCCCTCGCGTAACCGACTCCCGTGCCCTGTTCTCTGGTCGAAAGACCTTGTTCTTATTCCGAGTTAGGTTTTCTGATATTCCTTTCCCGCGATGGGATAAATATATTAGTGGCGACTCTGATTCCATTTTTCGCGGTAGCGACAATGGGCTCCCCAATGTCATTAAGCACCGGACGACCATGGACATCCAGAGTCGGCACGTGATCAAAGACACTTTCCCGAGCTTCCCGAGAGTGGGGACGAATGAGGAAGAACCGAGACTTATAACCCTTCAAAGAGTCATAATAAGACTTAAAAACTTTTTTGGACTGCTTTAGAGACACCCATCCGTAACGGCCATCCTTCATCGTACGCTGAACACAAAATATATAAAAGAACAGAGAGAGCGTCGCCCCTATCTTCAAATGTGCACAAACAAATTCAAAGGCCGCGATAAAAGCAATCGAATTAGGGGTTGAGGACGACGAGTCCGACGCCATCGGACGAGTTTTATCGGTCATTTTCACCTGAAACACAGGAGAGAACAGTGAATTCGACAATTAAATCAAATCCACCATTCCACCATCGTTCAGAGCGAAAGGGCACATCAACGGCTCATAGACCAGATGATCCACGTCCTTGCCCCTCCATAAACACAAATTCCGAGCCAGACAAAGTTTGCACCCGGGAAAAGGGCAAAAACGAAGAACATCTAACTATGACGCGCGCATACAAAGAGAAAACACCAAAAGCATAATCAAACGTCTATCGACGGTACAAAAAGCTGGAATCTAAAGATAAACTCAGCAAAACACTGTCGTGGACGACGAGGAAACCCGCTATCTCTGCCATACGCCACCACATTCATCATCTATCCTCATCAAATTCTTCCTAAAAACCTACCCTAACCACATGTAATCGGTTCTAAACAGTGATCGAAGCATAAAAATACAGAACGTAAGGATTAAAAGGTAACTTACAGGTACGATTTTGATAAAAGATTGAAGAATCTGTAACAAACACCACTGCAATAAGAAAGGTCGGCGAAGAAAGAACGAAGCGACTGAAACTTGAAAAGTTTGGAAAGATGAGGGGTTCTGTTATTTATAAGAGGCATAAGGCACCACGCGCGTCGCACGTGCTGTACTATTCAGAGGAATGAAAATCATTAACCCTATAGCCTAGGGAATAGATTAGCCATCATTTTGCATTAAATGCGACACGCCCCCCTATCAACTTTTTTGAAACGACACGCTTCCTTACTCCCGGCCTAACCCTTCTTCTCCTCGGAAACACACGGACTACCTCCCTTGGATAGCCTGGGCTCGGACTCTCGGATCAACTTCCTATAAGTCGCCACTCCTCTGACCGGAAGCAACGACTTGGGGGGCTCCTGTTCTGGACCGGCCCAATCCAGTCAATAGGGCCATTCCCGCCTTCGGCCCAATAGACTTCAGAGCGCGCGTGGTGGTTTCCATCCGACCAGACTGGGAAAACTTGCCAAGTAACCAACCACGAGGACCCTTCGTGCTCGGCAAATAACCAGTCCACGCGTCTCCTAAATATCCGCCCTAGAAGGAGGAGTCTAATTCGTTCCAAAAACATCCTATAAATAGCCCTCTACATACAAAGGGCAAGGTAACCTTTTTCTTACCCCAAAAACTCTCTTACTTGGTTGTACCTTGTGGAATACATACTTACTTTGGCATCGGAGTGCCTTGCAGGTACAACACCTTTTTCTTAAGATCAGTAATATAATTTCATCTCACTACTTTTTTTAAATTATATTTTTAATTGTGTTATATTTTTATTGGAGTTCTATGTGTATTAGGATGTGGCTAAGAGAAGAACTCCATTAATGCAAGAGCTTCACGAGAGGACTTATCGCGGAAGAGATGGAGAGTATTGCGATGACCGTGCTAGAGATACTCAAGTAAGCTGATATTAGTATTTCTTCTCTTTGTTTTAATTTTGATCTCTGGTTAATGTCAAAAAATGTTGAGCAATTAGTTGAGGTTCAATTCAAATGTGGCTATTTTTTAAACCTAGCTATGTTAAGCAAGTAGTTGATCTCTGTCATAATGCAGATATGTCACTACATTTTGAAATCTTCAAGAATTTATGTTACTAAAATTTGTAAAATCTCTTTTTGGTTGACTGGAAATAATTTATTTAAATGGGTTTTTATTTTTTTAATTCTTTTTATGACAACTTATTATGTTTAATACTAAAATAAAAATCAAAACATGATCCATAATTTTTTACTATTATTGATTTTGAATAAACTTTATTGAATGCACATAGAGAATATATTTATTGAATGATCCGTACAGAAAACAAACACCGGCTTCTTCAAAGTCAAAACATTTACATACCTTATTATGCTGCTCATATTATTGGTTCTTACATCATGCATAAAGAAGAGTTTGCACATATAGCTATTCGATCCAATGTTATATCACCATTGTTAGAGCTTCTAAAACGTAAAATAAGTTGGATTGAACAAAGAGTTGTTGTTAGAGCACTTGGTCATTTAGCTAGTTACAAAACCACTTTTGAATTAGTCTCTAAGTATGAAGCTGAGTTGGTGAAATCAACAAGGAGTTTAGCTTCATCTTGCTTAGAAAAAATATATGTTGAATTCGTATCTGTTAAGAGAAGAGTTCAATATCATAGAAAATTGCTTACAAGAGGTTTATATATCTTCTGAATTGCTTTGCTTCCAAAGATTTAAGTCCTTGAATTTAATATGCCAAAAAAAAGTTTCTTGAATGATTTGTGTGATATGTGGGGTGGATTGATGAATAACACTTCACCAGGTGGATTTGGACTCATTAGAATCCTTTGTTATAAAAAGTTAGGAAGAAAAAAAATTGCTGAGTCACCAAAAGTTGTGAAAAGTTTATGTAACCTCTCCAGATCTTGTGATGACAGTATCTTGGTATAGATTGTCTTTTATTGCTTCTCAAGGACCAAAATATTAGGTACAAGGTTATTGATATTGATAATGTTGATGTTGTTTCATGTCCTGTTGATTTGGTTGAACTTAGAAGACTTGGTGATATGCAGTTGAAGAACTTTATTTCTTGAATATGCCTAGAGCATAATAAGTTTAAATAAATATTGCCTAAACTCTATTATTTTATTTTATTTATTTACGTATGTGTAGGCAGAGTATCAAAGGTTGAAGGTGGAGTTTTTAGCTGAACATTTTGAGTTAGGTGGTCCACGAGGGCGACATCCTCTCGATCCAGCTATTGATCAATTTTTATGGTTGAAATCAAGTAAGGGAAGGAATAGAAATGGAAAAAATTATGCTACTGGATCTTTAGCTGGCAACTACAAAAAAAGGGGATAGGTGCTCTTTATTTAGGAGAATTGCAGACGGGGAAGGGTCTTCACGTCCTCCGACATTAACACCTGAAATTACTGAAACAATTAAACAACTAGCTCAAAGTGAAGCAGGACGTGAAAATGAAACATTGAGAAAAAAACAAATGGAGTTGGAGGAAGCATTGAGACTTTCACAAGAGCAAATAATGCTTACACAACAACAAATTCAACAACAAGTGCAACAACAAATACAACAACAAATGCAACAACAAATGCAACAAATGCAACAACTATTTCAACAACAATATGGTGGTGGTGGATTTGGAGGGGTTGGTAACCAAGGAGTGGTAGACGATAATGATGAAGAAAACGAAAATAACGCGGACGTCTCACATTCTGACTGAATATCATTTTAAATTTAAATTTTTTGGATTAATTATGAATTTCTTTATATTAAGTATGAATATCTTTATATTAAGATGAATTTAAATATCTAGAATTAATTATAAATTTATATTTTTAAAACTTTTTGAATTTAAATTATTTATTATATTTATATTATTCTAAATATTAGTTTTAATATTTAGAATAATATAAATACTTTTTTATTATCTACGTTATAATTTGCGAGGTGGACTAAACATGGTATCTCAAAATATTTGCCAGGTGAAAATCATCCTGCAAGCTTTTGAATATTCAAATATTGCTAGGTGAATTTCACTCCGCAAGTCACTGTTATCCCTACTCTGACTCAACTGTTCAATGCTTGGTTCATTTTCTAGAATTGTCTCAGAAATATTTGAATCCTAATGTTATCTTTGCAATTGATACTTGTCTCGGAATGTAATGTATTTGGAAGATGCAACAAGTAAGTGCCCTCCAGAGATATCTTTTTGATATTTTGCAAGAGTTCTAGTTGGTACTGATCTATCTGCTAAAATGAGACATAAATTATGGGTTGAAAGAGAAGGTTATGCTTTTCTTGTCAAAGTTAATAATGAACGTTTGCCACTTTTTAGTTCGCAATGACATTATATTAGTCATAGTTTTTCGTCTTGTAAACTTGTTAAAATGGATCAAGAGAAAATGCTAACTAATGAGAAGCATAAACACATGGGGAATAGATATATGTCTGTTCTGAAGGATGATCTAAGAAAAGAAAGTGTAGTTTGTTTGAAAATCATTGTAGATAAAAAGGTTGCGAGTACTGATACCTTGCATCCAAAAAACACGGGTGCTTAAGGTAATGCAATTTTAAGTTGTTTAACAGATATAGAAAACCTTGATAAAGATAAAATTGATGAGAATCGTGAGGGAGATTTAGATTTGGTTGACAAGTTTTTACAACAGGAAGCAATTGTAGTTTCATTTCATTTGCGATGTAGCTCTATTGTGGTGGAAAACTCTAACTTGATAAGCTTCAATGCCTCTATTATTCATGATATGCAAGTTTCAGGGCTTGTTTATATAGAGATCCAATAAACTATGGAGTTGATGAGTGAATCTTAGACTAACATGGCTTAGAAAGATGAGTTTGTAGATTTGGATAGAAACATTAATCAGCCATTTCAATTGGTGGTTCCAAGAAAGAAGAAGAATAAGAAAAAAACACCCTTAGACTAGCAAATGATTCAAGGGGGTGCATCAAGCCACTCACCTCATTAGTTTATTAGGTGGGAGTTGTCCCTCATGTTATTTGTTTTAGTTTATCTTATTTTCCACTTTTGTTCTTTTCGAAGATTTTGGCTTTGTCCCCCACCTTTTTTTAATACTTTGTCTTGTTTAATATATAATATTAATTGAAAAAAATAATAAAATAAGTAAATATTATTAAAATGTAATAGTCTTAAATTATTAGTCGAATTCACTTACGAATTTTTTAAAATGTTAAATTGTAAGAATTGAGTGCTTATTCATTATCCTTTTATAAAATATAAAATGGGTTAATACCAACTCTAAAATGGGTTAAACTGTAAAGTATTTTTGTTTTGTTTTGAATCTTTGTATTTAAGGATGAAAATTATAGTGAAGAAAAAATCGATACACCCCACCTCTACTAATACACACCACTTATGTTGATTTAATTAAAAATATTCTAAAATTCAATTATAATTATCACTACTACAAAAATTACATTTTGAAATATGACTTCACCATAAGTGATGGACCGTGGTAATCTAGGGTGTGGTAGTAAATATACTATTTTCTACCATGAGCGAGTGACCGTGGTGAAAAATTAGGTAGCGTGCCACATTTTACCACGGTCATAACAAACGACCATGGTGAAATACCAATAGGTCATTGGTTAGATTCCAAGTCATACAATGAGTATATAATATTTGACACGCTACATTTTACCACAGTTGTCTAATACAATTGTGGTGAAATCCTTTGTTGTTATTTTCAAGTCTTTTGGCGAGAATGGTATAGTATCGTTAAACATCTATATAAAGAATTGAATGAAATGTAAGATCACTTGATTTTAAATAATAAAAAACTTTTATGTGGTAAAAATCATTAATATGTTATTGTGTGTGTGTGTATATATATATATATATATATATATATATATTTGTTCATAAGAATCAACAATACCGACGGAGACAATGTTTATCATGTGTTTAATTACATAATAACCACACATGTATCCTCCTGATTGTTTCCTCGTCTACAAATTTAAACATTACATAAATATATATAACCACACATATAGTTATAGATAAATGAATGTCACAATGATAAACTTATCAAAGGCGAATAAAATTTGGGTTTTTTTCTAATTTCGTTCAACATATTGGTTCTCTCCACAACTCTATATATTGAAAACAATTTAAACATTGTATTCTAAGCTAATTAAAAAGTCAAAAAATTATTAAAATTCTCATAAAATTTAAAATTATATCGAAATTATATGTTTCATCAATAGTTCAAGTGATTTAGGTAAGGAACATAACACAGTTACCATATTTTGCTGAGACCAGATGCTAATCAATTGATAAAGACCACTTAATGAACACAATCATTATTAATAATTTATAAAATATGGAAACTAAATATAAGAGAAACCAAAATTTTTAAATTACTCACGAATTGATAACTGTACTAAATAAACAACTTTTTTCCCATCTTTTAACTATGATGATAAGTATGTTTCAATCGCTTTTTGAGAATTCAATGTAAGTCACTTACTATATGTGTCAAAGAATCCATAAATATTGGATTTATTAGATTCTTCCAAAATATCGTGTGAATTGTGGTTGTTAGTTTAAGCATATTATGTTGGTTTTAACTGCCACAATTTACAATAACAACTTTTATGAGAATGTCGTATATTTCGCTACCGCAAATAATATAGTGGCGGTTTAAAATTAAAAGCCAAGCTAACTGCCATTTTATATGGTTTAAAGTGTCGGTTGATTGAATATGTTGGCGGTTTCAAATGCCTAATATTTCACATAAAAAACAAATACCAACAAGTTATACTTTGTTTTGAAGCCGTTGTAATTTATGTATGATATAAGCCAAAATAACTGCCACAATTTTCATATTATTTTTTCAAAAAAATCTTTAAAATATGTTACGAATTTAGTCATCATAAATAATTAATATGTCATTAATTATTGTCCAAAGCTTAATAATTATTCGCATAATTACATCGCTAATTAGTTACAAATTTAAATTTTCTTACTAATTAGTGAAATATTCAATTCACTTACTAATTAGTGAAAGATTTCAAATTCCCTCACTAATTTATGGCTATTTTTAGAATTTTAAAACAAATCAAATTAACAAATATACATAACAAAACAATAATTGAATTAAACAATAAGGAAAGTATGAACTTGATAATAGTGGAATATATATACTTATCGAGTAATTCACACCTTTATACAATAAAATTGAGTTCAAATAAGATAACACAAGGCCAACTATAAATACTTTCTCAAAATTCTTATATAACATGAGTCATTTGATCCAACTCACTCATATCTCTTATATTAATGAAATAAAGTAATTCAAATCATATTAGGTATATGCATACTAATGGACTTGTGTTTTGGTTTCTTCTGCTTCTTCTTTTCTATGAAGCACGAACTCTCTGAATTTGACCTCGACACGGACATGTGGACACCAGTAATAATTTTTAAAAATGGAATAATTAAACGTAATAACAAATATTGGTACATACGTACACTGTCCAATACCGACACAAACGCGTTATTTTTCAGAGATATCGGTGTTACATATCTTCTTTCCCCTTGCATTGTAAAAACGTGTACTTGATGACATGTATCAGGAGGCTTTCTCCTTGTATATAAATTTGAGCATATTGCCATGAAACAGTGTATCCTAATTCCTTGTAGTAGAAAATTTTCTCCCCGTAGCAGAAGGCTTCATTTATTTTTGAGAGAGCTTGAAAAAAAAGCAGTGAATCTATAAACATTGGTTAATCCACTTCCAGTCTATGTAGTATAAACAATAAAATCAAAATCCAGGCTCTGCAAAACATAGATTCTCAGCATGTGAAATCAATTCATGATCCTGTGAAATCCCCTTACCAAGCTCTTCTGTGGACACATAATTTTTCTTACAATCAATATATATGTAGGTAAGACTGTGCAAAGATTTCCTAAGTTATGGAAAAGAAATGCAAGAAATAAAAGCAAGACATTTAAGAAATGAAAGCAAGAGAATACAACATGCTGCCTTATACACTACTGATTTAGTGATTATACTATAATGCTAAATTTCCTGTCTTCTTTTAAGTTTTATGTCAGCACATTTTAATATTTATATTTGTATTTTTGGAACGGTCAATTGCAACTGTCCGGTCTCGTGGTTTTGGATATGTTACATTTACATCAGTGGATGATGCTAAAGTAATTGTTCTACATAAAACACACCTAGATGTTAGTTATAAGTTCTAAGTGCAGAATATTCTAAATCTGAAGTTGCATAACTTCTAAGTGCAGAATGTGTTATCCAGTCAACATAGTCTTGACAACAGGATGCTGGAAGTGAAAATGGCCACCCCAAAGGTCTTAACACATAGAATCTTGATTCTTTACTAATGTCAAAGGATGTAAATGAACATTGATGAATATGACATTTCTATTCATTTATTTAATTTTTCTCATTAAGCATGAAAATAAGCTTCATGGTGAATTATTTTGTGCTACTTGTTTTTTAGTAACATATTATAAAACTTTGCTATTGTATTGTACCATAGTACAAGATTTTTAACTACAACTTACTTGAGTTGTGTTCATTGATTTTTTTTATTTTGATTTTGTTTGATAGAGAACTATAGATGTCAAGGGACTGACTTTAAAGATTTTAAAAACGGACTCTACAACTTATTTGAAAACTAAAGCATTTCAGAAGCTTACATTGTTTCAACTGGATGACATACAACTTAATGGAGATTCTAATTTTTTTTGAAGTAGTGCTTCCATGAGACAATCTATAGGAATATTATTATTTTTTTTGTTTTCTTTTCATGATTGACTTGTAACTAGTTATAAACATAGTGAAAAAATTAATTTACATGGTTGTATCTAAAAATCATAAATATAAAACACAATAAAATTATTTTTTAGAAAATAAGATTACTACTAATCAAGAAATCACTAGAACTACGAGAGTTGACAAACTTTTCCTAAATGTGATTTTCAATATAATTAATTATGGTTCACAATTGGATGCTCAAGATCGGGTTTAGCCTTCATAATATAATCATGTATAAGTTGTTACTTAAATCCCCTCCAACACTCACTAGCCTAAGAGATCAACTTATTCTTCTACTTATCCTCATCACTAATTTCTTTAAATTCAAAAACGGAACATTAATACGTAGGTATTAGTAATTAAAAAGGTATTATTGAATCATGTAAATTAAAATTAATACCTTAATGCTTGTCCATATGTTTGGTTTCAAGTTAGTTGATACCTGGGTTCAATCATCTATCAAAATACTCATTTTGCTACGTCCAAAAAAAGCTGCACAAGTCCTAAAAAGGTGACACTCTTACCTTAACAAGTTCAGGTTTTATGGTCAAACTTGATCATTAACCTAACACTCGAGTTGTGGGCTTTTGTTAAGTTAGTCATCATAGTAGCACCTATAGATTTTCTTTTTCTTATCCTCTATAGTAGAACACTCATTTGTGTGAGGGGCGTTAGACACTTTGTCTATCTATATTCAAAACAACAACAAAATAAAAAATAACAACACATTAAAAAAAACCTTCCCTAAACCTTCAATAACTCAAAAACAACAACAATAAAGCTTTAATAACTTAATAACAACAAGACTAAACCATCATTATCTCAATAAAATCAACTTTTTCATATCTCAATATACAGAAATATTCCACATGTCAATAACAAAAACAACAACCACTACTACAAAAAATATATTTTACCTCTATTGGATATGAGGCAATGAAGGATGTCATAAAAAGTGCG
Source organism: Vicia villosa (assembly GCF_029867415.1). Taxonomy (NCBI): domain Eukaryota; kingdom Viridiplantae; phylum Streptophyta; class Magnoliopsida; order Fabales; family Fabaceae; genus Vicia; species Vicia villosa. The sequence continues at coordinate 187,246,684 of NC_081182.1, read as the reverse complement.
CCCCTTTACCTCTCAGGTTTTTATTCCACCGATGGGTAATGTGTATAAGTCATTGACTCGATCCTTAGGGAATCCGAATTATTTAATGGAAAAAACACATTTCCCCTTAGATTGGACAATCCACCGACGGGTAAAACAATTTCCACCTCAATTTTGACATTCTATCGAAGGGTAAAACAAGATTGAGTTTCTTATATCTAATATGGATTGCTTTTTTCAGTAAGCACTAACTGACATATAACTTCTCAAATTGGGTAGAAAAATAATTATATGAACAATTGTATTATATTTGAAGAACATCTTACTAATTAATGATTTTCTAGCATCTTGTATCTCATCATTCATCTCACGTCCTTTAATGATTAGAATCTCTTTAATGTTTCAAATTCTTTTTTACTAATTCATCCTTCAAAGTAAAAAATTTGATGCTTAGTAAAATCAACAAGTATAGAAGAAAGTTAAACAAAAATTAGAAGTATTGGAGATATTTTAACAATTAAAAAACATGAGAAGAATGATGAGTTGAATAATGCTAGAAAAATATTAATTAGTGATAGATATATTTCAAATACAGATTTATTTTGCATATGATTATTTCTAAAATTAATTATATAGTTTATATGTTTGAATAGGGGTTGGTGAAACAATGAATCAACATTAGATATAATGAACTTAACTCGACGGAACAAGATGTGAGTTGCACAATGAATCACAAAAACATAATATCAATATCAATCTTAATCTCAAAATCAATAACAACAACTAAATTACAATATATAGATTTCCATAACTTTGGATAGTAAAACAACTAAAAAACTACAACAATAACATCAAAACACAAAAACAACAACTAACATGGAACACCAACTCAAAAAAATAATCTCACAACATAACTACAACAAAATCATCAATAAACCTATAACATAAATATGTTTAAACAACAAAAACAAGATTAAACCTATAGTGTATCGGGTCTCATCAATAACAACAAACAATAACTACAAACAACAACAACATTAAAGTAACATGAGTAATAATGTTTGACGTCAGATATGTGAAGAAGAAGTGAAAGACAATATGTTTAATTTTTTGTATCGCCTAATTTAATAGCACTTTTAAAGAAAGTGCTATTAAAAAGGAAACAAACAGATTTATAATTGCACTTTATGTTCAGATGCTATTATAGGATACATACAATGTGATTTTGATAGCACTTTGTTAAAAAATGCTATTATTAAACTTGACTAAGATAGCACTTTTTTTTAAACGCTATTAATATTCTTCACTAAGATAGCATTTTTTTTGTAAAACGCTATTATTTTACTACCCTATGTTATCGTTTATGAGAAAGCGCTATTGTTGAACTTTATAGAATATATAATAAAATTAAAAAAAAAACAACCAAAACATTTTTGGCGGATTATTTTCATTTTGGAGCACAATTTTTGGCCACTCACCACCAAAAACCAAAACATCCATTCTCTCTCCAAACCTAAAACCCACTCACGCGTGAAACCCCAACCCAGCCACGTCGACCTTTCTTCCTTTGATTCACTCACGCCGTCGAACCTCCAACCCAGCCACGCATTCTTCTCCCTTCGTCAGCCCAGAACTCTCACCATGGCTTTATCCAATCACCACCAAAAATAAGAAAGACATTTGATTCAGATTCACTTCCAATTCACCACTCGAACAGAAAGAGGAAACACCATAAAGAAAGAACAAACAAAACTCATTCTCGATCGAACGCAGCCCTTCGTCAGCTCACCACCATCGTCCCTCTCTTCATTGGTATTAGGTAATCTTTCTTTTCTCATATTATTGCTCTGTGTTGTAAAATTGAAGGATTTGAAATTAATGATAGTTGACTAATTTTAAGAGAACCCTAGGTTCCCTAGTTGTTGACTAATTATAAAAGAAAACTAGGATCCCTAATTATTGATTATTGTAAACTCGTTGCAGTGGCATCCTGGATGTGAATAATCTCAAAAGTTCCTTTGTTCTTAACGGCCTCTGTTCTTAATGCAACACTATTAATAAATTTGTTGACTTTTTCAATTCTTTTCACATGTTTGCATCAATTTATCTGGCTATGGTGTTTCAACACTTTGAACCAATCTTTGCGGAACCCAAACTGGAACGAAAAACTCACACTTCTTCACCTTTGCGTCCTTTTTTGCTCCATGCTTATGCTCCTGATTCTTCCCACTTAGTAATTCATGTCACTGATTTCCACTCTGATACTTGAGAAGCTCATCTTTCAGTTTCATTGCTTGAGGACATCGTGACGGGAAACAACGGACCTCCTCAAATTTGATCTTTCTGCTTAATTGGAAACCAATAGATTTATGCATCAGCTTGATGCTCCTTAATGATCTTTGTACTAAATCACTGATTTTTCGTCAAGATATGAAGATCCATTGTTTAGAGTGCAGTACGCAGCGTCAATCCTAATAAGTATTTCATAGTCCTATAATCTTTCTTTTCCAATTCAGTAGTTTATTTATCCTTAAGGAAATGCTTCTCTGCGAGTCATTACCAACATACATAAGTATATATGCGTTAGCCTTATCGGTTTTTTTAGGTGTTAAGAATCAAGATACAATCCTATGCTTTAGGGGGGAAGAATTTGATTATTTTATACCAAAAAAATTGAACATACTAATCTAAATAGGCTAACTATCATTCAACATACATGGATGGGGTATGAGAAGGAAGTGTTGTTTACAATTAAGAAATATCGTGGTTTTGGAGTAGGGGTGTTAGATTATATATGTAAGTAGGAATCTCTGTGGAGACGGTCTCATTTAGAACGAACAATGTAGGTGCAAAGTTTTTCTCTGCGGGAGCAGGGAAGAAAGTGCCCTGATGGTGGTTTGGAAACAGGGATGGACATTTCTTATTTGGAGTATTATATATTAGTGTATTATATTAAAAAATAACGGACTACTTTGATTGTTAATTAGTTCTTTTTTTTTTTTGGAAAAGTCTCATGATTAGTTAATTAATTACTTCTTGATGTTGGTACATAATCTAGATTGATAACTGGTACATTATTTTTTGGTTTGGTATCTGATTAGGTAATTTTGTTTGGCACCTGCTACTTGTGATATGGTTTGGGAAACATATATGGTATTGGCGTAGGTCTGGATCATTTGGCCTCTTTTGGTACATTATCAAGGTTGCTAGTTGCTCAAATGGTGTGAATCAATCACCTCCAGTAGGAAAGAAGCCAAGTTTAATAAGATTCTCTGAGGTAACCCAAATTTTACTTTAAGCAATAATCATTTGTGTAATGATGAATAATTTCTTGAGTTGTATTAATGGGAGCACTAATCTCTTCTAGCAGTCTTTGGTTTTAACATGATTATATATTTTAGACCATGTCAAAGACTACTTAAATATGTTTCCCATTCATTAACAACAATTTCCTCTATGTCTGCAAAATTAATTTATAGAATAAAATAGTAGAGTTTAAAAGTTAGGAAATTCCAATGTATGAAACATATCAAAATTAATTGTAGAAGAAAATTAGAGATGTCTTAAGTCTGGCTGAACCATAATAATAATGTCATTGCAACAATTTAAAAATGAGTAGGTATTCTTATATGAGCATAGCACTTTCATGTTGGCAGAGCTTTTTAATGTGGGACATACATGTAATTACTTTCTCAAAGACCTCTAGACACTATCATGTGATCTCTTGAGAACTATAGTCTCAACTAAGAACTAAGTCAAGAACAATAAATATGCACAATTCATAAATAGTGTTTTAGTTTATGGATGATATTTCTCAAGATTCTTCACGTAAGATATTAATATTATGTGATCAATGTGAAGATAACATGTGCCATGTTTGATGCATTTCTGAAAATAAATGAGTAGGCATCATACAAGCATTGAGTTATGAGCCTTTCATTAAGAAAGAGTGGTTGGCACTCTTATCGAACTAGTTGATCTTTGACATAAAATTGGTGTTGAACTAAACTTTTACTCTAAATGCATAAATATAAGGACTTTGAATATAACGGTGGTGTAGTATAATTGATAATAGAAAAATTATCAAAGCTTAACCATGAAGCATAAGTTGTATCTCAAGGCTTAACCACTCAATAGATGTATTCATGCTTAATCACCTGACAAAGATGTGGTATTATAAGATGTTTTCTTCTATTCTGACAATTTGATATGAAACATATCTTGCATATATGAAATGCACCTTTTTGGTTATTTTTACTTTTAATGGGGACTAGAAGATATTAAAATGTTTTCATCTTGATGATTGTTATCTTGAAGTGTCTTTAGATTGTATCAGACAATTAGTTTTTTATTTTTTAGATACAGTTAGTTTTTTATTTTTTAGGATCTTAGATTATCTCTTTAAAATTAGCTTCCATGTTTATTTAAAATTATCTTATTTAATTAGGATTTGGAGTAGTTAATTATTAGTTAAAAAAGGGTAGTGTTTAATCTTTTCATCTCTCGCCTTTCAACATAACCTTACAATAGTAGACCTGAGTTTGGACAGCTCTGACAAAACAGTTACTTGATCAAGTTTTCTATATGAGTTGTTTGTTACTGTTTCAGTTTTACATGGCAACAAGGCCTCTTGTTATTGGTTGATTTGACAAAGTGCATCACTGGTAGCATATGATGGACAGTAAAGTACTGTTAGGTACTGTTATATTGAAATAATGAAGAAAAAATTGAGTTCTTAAATGTTTCTTATGCATTTAGTTGTACATTTTTTTATGTTGTTGATCTTTTCTTGTGTTACAAATGTGCTGTTTTTAATGTGATTTTTTTCCATGGAGCAATTGAAATTGTGCCTCTAGCTGATGGAGTGTTCTAAGTGATTGTTTATGGATCTAGTATTAAGGAATTGCATTGCATGTTGAAGCACCCGTCTTAATGAGTGTGTATTTGGGCTGCATTTAAGTGATGTGCCTGGTGTGAGTAGGGTGTATATGCAAATAGATGATTTCTCTAACTTAGTTATGACATAATTATTTGTTTATAATTCCATATAATTATTTGTTTACAATTCTTGTATGTATCTATGTTTAGGAAAATTGGTATTTAGAGTGGCACCTTGATGTAGAAAGCATTAACAATGTAAAATAGTCAACCCTGGTGTTTTCTTTGCTGGCCTTAATGTGAGTATATGTACAAAAGTGCTAGAATTTCAATGGGCTTCATAATTTGGCTTGATCATTGTATTGATTGGGGTTAGTTTGGACTTTGTTCATATCGAATGTTTGATTTCTTGATATGTTTAATTGATTTTTATTGTACAATACATAATCAATATTCCTTCTTTGATACAGGAAAACAAGAAGCACTTATTTTTCCTAGCTAAGTGATTGTATCCGTGGGTTCAGCGCTTTTGGTTCGTGAAGTGTGATTACTATTGGGTGTTATTTTGTTGTCCTTTCTTGTTTTCTTGTGTGTTTTGTTTAGAGAATATGACTGTTTTCTTTGAGATTTGGATTGAAGTACTCTTAAATGGAATGCATGCATCTACAATTTGGCTATGTAAATGCCTTTTTTTAGTATACTAAATGCCCTCTATATATGATATGATATTTAAACAAATGAATTTGGTTAAAAATGTTATTTGGTATTGATGGATCATAATATGTATGAAATGACTAACTTAAAGCGTTATTTCGTATTGAATTGAATTTAGCGCTTTGATATTTGCACACCAAAAGAGTGAATTTGTGTAAAAAAAAGGTACTACAGTAGCGTTTTGTAAAGAGTGATATTAATGAAACATCCTATAATAGCACTTTTTAGAGAAAGTGCTATCAAACATGTCCCATATATTAGCGTTTTTTTATAAAAGTGCTATCAAATATGTGCCCTATAATAGCGCTTAGTATCAAAGTGCTATCAAACATGGGCCCTATAATAGCGCTTAGTTTGAAAGTTCTATCAAACATGTGCCCTATAATAGCACTTAGTTTGAAAGTGCTATCAAAATCAACTAAAAAAACGCACAAAATGTTCACTTTAGTAGCGCTTAAGGAAAAACGCTATTAAAAACTGGTACTTTAATAGCGCTTTTAAAGTGCTATTAAACAAAAAATATTTACAATAGCGGCGCGGTTAATAGCGCTTTTAAGTGCTATCAACGACAAAAAAACGCTATTAAATAGCTTATTTAGCGTAGTGAAAAACAAGATTAAACCTATAGTGTATCCGGGTCACAACAATAACAACAAACAATAACTACAAACAACAACATTAAAGTAACATGAGTAATAATGTTTGACGTCAGATATGTGAAGAAGAAGTGAAAGACAATATTTTGGGTCTTTCACTGAGGCAAGTATTAAACAAGGGATCTAAACACATATCATCTTCGTATTGACGATGATATGTGTTTAGGCTCTCCTTGTTTAGGATTCTCTTGTTTGATCTCTTGTTTAGGACTTTTCGTTTGGTTTTTGTTTGTGTTGTTTTAGATAAGTGAAACTGAATGCTACGAGTTAAGCTATATATATATATATATATATATATATATATATATATATATATATATATATATATATATATATATATATATATATATATATATATATATATATATATATATATATATATATATATATATATATATATATATATATCATATGAGAATGCCTTTTTTATATGAGAATGTGAGAATGAATCTGAATAATTAGATTTTAAAATAAATGGTGGAGATTATGTGTGAATCTTTTTTTCTCTCTCATACATCTTTTATTTTAATAATATAGGAGAGATAAAAAAAAGATTCACACATAATCTCCACCATTTATTTTAAAATCTAATGGTTTAGATTCATTCTCACATTCTCATATAAAGAAGGCATTCTCATATGGTATGTCATATGGTATGCCATATCATATGAGAATGCCATTTTTATATGAGAATGTGAGAATGAATCTCAACCATTGGATTTTAAAATAAATGGTAGAGATTATGTGTGAATTTTTTTTTCTCTTTCCTACATCATTTATTTTAATAATGGGGGAGAGAGAAAAAAAGATTCACACATAATCTCCACAATTTATTTTAAAATCTAATGGTTCAGATTCATTCTCACATTCTCATATAAAAAAGGCATTCTCATATGATATATATATATATATATATATATATATATATATATATATATATATATATATATATAAGGAGAGATATATTTACTCCAAGAGTAAGTGTTTAACACTTACTCCAAATCTTAACCATTGATTTTCATTAATCTAGCGGTTTTAATTGATCATTAAATTTAATTATTTTTGGAAACATTTTTCAATATAAAAAAAATTTAATTAAAGCCGTTAGATTAATGAAAATCAATGGTTAAGATTTGGAGTAAGTGTTCAACACTTACTCTTGGAGTAAATATATTTACTCTTGGATATATTTACTTCAAGAGTAAGTTATTATAACTTACTCCACATCTTGGCCATTAATTCTTTTCAATCTAATGGTTGAAAATTATAAGTATTAGTTTTATCTCTCCACATTTAATTACTTATTATTTTCAACCATTAGATTGAAAAAAATTAATGGTCAAGATGTGGAGTAAGTTATAATAACTTACTCTTGGAGTAAATATATCTCTCATATATATATATATATATATATATATATATATATATATATATATATATATATAAAGTCACCTTTGTTGAAAAACAAAACCAAGGTGAAAAGTGGCTTATTTTTATATTAAAAATAAACTGTTCATGAAGGTGCCACTTTTAATGAAATAAACACATAATCTAAAGCTGCTGGAAATCAAAGCATGTACCCTGAATTAGTTTAGGTCTCTATTTTCAACTAAAACCGACGGGATAGATTGTATTATTTTTTAAAGAAAAAAAACATGGCGCATCCAGCAATTATAATTGGTTTTTGATATGTAAGGTGAAATCATTGTAACAAAATGTAGTATTTCTAGTAGTGAACACACTAAACAGTAGTTATCTCAATAACAACAAAAGTACAATATCTCAATAACACAAAAACATTTATAACTCAATAACAACAACAACATCAAACCTTCATTATCTCTATAACAACAAACCTACAATATTTCAATACACCATAATATTACAAATCTCAATAACAACGACAACACTAAAGCTTCATTATCCCAATAACAAAAAAACTACAATATCTCAATAACACAAAACCATCAATAACTCAATAATAACAATAACACTAAACCATCATTATCTCTCAATAACAACAAAACTAAAATATCTCATAATACCTAAACATTCCATATATCAATAACAAAAACAACAATAAACATATCACTTATCTAACTAAAATAACTAAGATAAAACCTTCATTAACATTCTCACTAACAACAACAAATAAACCTTTAGGGTTTAGGCACTAAAAACAACAACATAATCACAACATATCTCAATATTACTGTTACATGCATGGTAGAGACAATTTATGTACCATAAACTTGATGAAGAAGTCAAAGTGCTAAATATTGTACGAGTTTCTTCTTTCCTTATGGAAAGTATCATTCATGATCATCCTTCAATTTTTTTCATCAAACTTCGTTGCTTTGTACAATCTAAAGCGATGTTGATGGAGTTTTTTTCCATGTTTACCAAAGAATTAGGTTATAAAGATATAATGGTAAGGAAATTGAGATGATATGATGGTGAACAAAATGGAGATTACAGATGATTAGGGTTCTCTTCGTTAATGGAAATGAAAAATTTGTTAGAGTTCAAAATTGTTTTCCTAAGCGCTGAATATGAGTTTCATAAGGAAATGGAAACTGGATAGACATGGCAAGGTAAGATTTGTTTCTTGAATAAGAATAATACATTTCAAGTGTGGTGAAATACTATTTATTTAATTCAATTTTATCAAACGTCAGTTTATAACCATTTTAAAAAAATTAAAAAAAGGGGAAAACAATTCATCACAGTTAGAAATTCCAATTGTGGGAAAATATGGATTATATTAAGTTTTAAAATAAATTAAAAATAATGGTGCCACTATAATATCATAGAAATCAAAAATTTGCAGGCGCCGGGATTTGAACCCAGGAACTTTACACAATTTTCCCACGGTTGCTATTACCATCTGTGATAAAATATAAAATATTTTTAATTGAAAAATAAATAAAATTATGGCGCCTGATTTTCAAGATATCACAATGATCTTTCAATGAACCGTGGTGAGATGGGCGTCATGGTATGTATTATTTGTAGTAGTATATGTTATTTAAACTGTATCTAACTATAATTAGTTGATCATACTTGTAGTTGTATTTTTAGGTAGTGCTCACAATAGCTAATGTAGGGTCTAACCAGTTTGTATATAAGGATGACACTCATCTTATTCAATTCAAGTAGAATAATCTTACACTTCATATAGTTTTTGTTAACATTTTGTTATGGAGTTATTCGATCCAATTCTGTTGCATTCTAACTAATCTTTTTGCCATGCCTCCCTGTGTGTAGGTCCCACTGATCCAATTCTCGATCTATCTAGTATGTTTCATGTTCATCCTAGTGATGGTCATTGGATGTCACTTTGTCATTACACAATGTTTGCGAGCAATTCCGAGTAAATATGTGGAATTGTGAGCAAAAGCCAAGTCAAATGATAAAGAATTGAGCAAAAATAACCAAAGGCAAAGAAAGTTGGGACTTAAAAAAATAAGGAAACTGTAGTACCCCAAAATTCGCCCGCATCTTTTTTTCAAAAGAGAAGGTAACGGACTTCTGTCTAAAATTTGGAGTTTCATATAATCTTGGATTTTATTTCATAAATATCCTGATTTTATGAATACTCAGTTTTTTAGAATATTCTTATACAAACGCCAAGTACTGTTTATCACTTCACACACGTTGTTTATTTGAGATTTATTTGCAGATAAATAGTACTGACGCAATTGGTACATAATTAAATTTTGCAGGCACAGAGTCAGGGGATTTAGACTGTACTGGTAACAATTAAATTATTATTGTTTTTTGTTTCCCACTAATTTTTGTACTATATTATTGTTTTCAAATCTCTTTCTTTCAAATCAAATCCTAACTTTATTCCATACATCTTTCTTTTCAAACCCTACCATACACTTTCTTTCAAAACCTACTATCATTCAAACTTTCCTTTTTTGTACGGTATCACTTCATTCCCCAACGTTTCCATCCTTCTTTTCTCTCTATAAATACCCCTCATTTTTTCCATAAAATCTCACATCAAATTTCACTCATCCCACAAAAAACCGAGGACGACAGAACTGGCGACTCTACTAGGGATTTCAAAAACAAAATGTTTTTAAAGGGGTTACCTTAGAGTTTAGATCACTTCGATGTTTTCAATTGCTTGTCTTGTTTGCTCTAGTTTTCAATGGTTTGTTTGGGTATTTACTTGTGTGAAAGATTCTATCCCGAATCTCGAGATACCTTAAGTATGTGACAATAGACCAAGGAAACTGTACGGCATGTATCGATACGGTTGATCTGGTAGTCACCGTTAGTGCGACACTTTGGTCTGTACTGATATCCCTTGAAAACGATCAAGGAGTATGTTAGGCTTCCGAAATGTCATCAAGCACTAATTTGCCTTAGAACCTTTAGTTGAACTTGACTTGTGGCCTATTAAGTGACTGACTTTGAAATTGATCGAAGTTGGTTATCCTCGAGGAATGTTTTGATCGGCCGTCCGAGTGCCCTATTGAGATGTTGTCTCCAAGGATCATAGAACCCGAATATCATTTTAAGACAGGTTTAAACCAACTAAACTTCAGTGGGGAGGGTATCACCTATAAACCTCGTGCAAGCCTTTAAACCTAAGGCTATTGTGTGATTTGTGTGTGTTTGCCACATGTTTGACATCATAACATCATAACATCATAAGCATATCATTTCTCACTAATCATTTCAAGGATCGAAGAGTTTATTTTTGTTCTGCTGATTGCAGGTAATGGCTCCCGCTACTAGAAATTATATCTGGATCAACATCTCAATAGTACCGTCTAAACTAAAGGACTTAATATCAGAATTTCCCAGAAATGCTCAATTCACCGAGAGGCACGGTCACCTACTCCATTTGGTTACCTCAAAATTTGAAGAAGACATGATACGGGTTCTGTTCCAATTCTTTGATCCCGAACATCATTGTTTTACATTTCTCGATTACCAGCTAGTACCCACCTTGGAGGAATTCTCTGAATTAATTGGGTTACCTGTTCGAGATCAATTACCTTTCACTGGTTTAGAAAAGGTTCCAAAGCCTGAAATCATTGCCGCTGCCTTACATTTACGAAAGTCAGAGATCGAGTCTAATTGGGAAATAAAGAGTGGAGTTGAGGTTTTGCTTGCTAAATTCTTGATGGGAAAGGCTCAATCACTATTAAAGGATAAGAGTTACCAAGATTTTGAGGAGGTTGTGGCTCTTTTGATTTATGGGTTGGTTTTATTCCCTAATCCCGACCAATTCATAAGTGTGCACGCTATCAACATTTTCTTAACCCGCAATCCGGTACCTACTTTACTGGGAGACATTCTACATTCTCTACACACTCGTACCATGAAAAAGCGAGGAACACTTATGTGTTGTGTACCACTACTGGCTAGATGGTTTACATTACACCTTCCCCGATCAGTGTTGAGAAACGAGCAAAGGATGCAATGGTCTCACAGAATTATGTCTTTATCTCATTCAGATATCCGGTGGAACAACTTTTTTCAAAAAAACATCACTCTCATTGACCATTGTGGGGAGTACACTAATGTGCCACTCCTTGGCATTAGGGGAGGCATCACCTACAATCCCTCTTTAGCTTTGCGCCAATTCGGATATGCACGAAGTAATGGTCCTCACGACATGATCATCTGCGGCATTGTGTTCGACTACGAAGATGATTTCCAACGATATCGACGAAGGTTTATACATGCTTGGGGCAGTGTCTACAAAGTAGAAAGCAAGACTTTAGGACAATGGAATTCTATTCCCATGGAGCCTTACCTCAAATGGGTGCGTGCTCGTGCTCAGAAGTTCATCATGCCATATCTCGCTATCCTACCTGTGACCATTGAGCCAGAAGTCGAAAGGGAGGAACCTCGGGTTATTTTACTCCTGGACATGCCGACTGACCTAGAAGAGCTGCAGAAATCTTGGGTTCAACTAAAAGGAGAAAGGGACACCTTCAAGCATACTGTCAAGACTATGAGAGGAAAGTGTTGGAGCTCACCAGACAACTCCATGAAGAACAGCAGATCAACACGTTCCTGGGTGCAAAGAGAAAGCGTCCATGGAAGGCTTGAAGAATCCTTTATTTTCTTTATTTTTGCTTTATCTTGTAAGCCCGAAAGAGGCAAAGAAAAAGAGAGAAAAGAAAAGATAAAAGAAAAAAAAAATGTTTAACTAATAAATGTTTGTTTCTCTTTTTTAAACAAATTTAAATTCTAAGATCCTTGAAAACATTGCATATACATTTCATTCATAAACATGGCATAACAGGTTCACATAACAGGTTTCTCATCTCCTCGCTGTTTATTTCAGTTAGAAGGGATGGATTCCGAAACAAGCATCAAGAATCTCGAGGCACAAAACACCCAAGTTCAGATAGCAATTTTGGAGCTAGCAAAAAGGCAACAGGAACTGAAAGCCCTGATGACCAAGAAGAAAAAGAAGTCCAAGAGATCTGTAGGTTTAAGCCACCTCGTGAGGAAAGTCAGAGTCCCAACCAGAATGCCCAGAAAAGCTCCAATCCCTGAAGTAGTCGGTGAAGGTGATCAAGAAGACAACCACAGCAACCAGGGTTCTGCCAAACTCTCTCTCTCTCTCTCCTGATGAAGAAGATTATCACTCCGAAGACGAACAGGATAATAGCAAATACCAGCAGTTGGAAGAACGCATGAAAGCTATGGAGATACAGAAAATACCTGGTTTAGACTTCAATGATCATGGACTCGTCTCAAATGTTGTTATCCCTCCAAAGTTCAAAGTTCCTGTCTTTGCAAAGTATGATGGAGTCTCTTGCCCAAAGCTGCATCTAAGGTCCTATGTGAGGAAGATACTACCTCATACGGCAGATAACAAATTGTGGATTCATTTCTTCCAAGAAAGTCTGTCGGGTACTCAACTCGAGTGGTACTACCAACTGGAAAGTGCAAAAGTTCACACTTGGGAAGATCTGGCTGCTGCATTCTACAAGCAGTATCAATACAACGCTGACCTTGCACCAACCCGTACCCAACTACGAGGCATGACCATGGCACCAAAAGAAAGTTTCAAAGAGTATGCACAAAAGTGGAGAGATCTAGCTGGAAGGGTTCAACCTCCCTTATCTGATCGCAAAAGTGAGCATCACCAATCTGTAGGGGCTTTTCTGATCTCTGCATCTGCACCTAAAAAAGATCAACCGCCGAAGTATACGCGTCGACTTGACGCACCGAGAAGAAACTTCACCAAAATCAACATGCCGATCTCTCAAGCATTACAGCACTTGTTAAAAGCAAATCTAATTACATTGAAAGATCCTCCAAAGAATGTCAACACTTCCTCTCCTAGTTATCGCCCCGACGCAACATGTGCATACCATTCCAATTGTCCTGGATGTCGCGGGGAAAAATCATATCTTTTTGTAGGATGAGACACCTGATGCCTTCTTTGGGCTCGAGTGCTCATAAAAAATGATTTTTCTTTTGTTTTTGTCACGACCAAACTTTTTATTGTTTCCAAAGTAGGAAAAGGAAAAAAGCTGCAATAACCTTAAAAGTGGGGGAGAGATTCCGGGTAAGAGGGTTGGTTATACGAAGGGAAGGTATTAGCACCCAACGTATCTATAGTACTCTATAGGTTTCTTTGCTATGTTTTTCATTCTATGTTATGGTGGAGGTTCTTGTGAGATAGGTGGGACCTAGGGTGTTTGTTTGATTATGCTCGCAAAGATCATCGCGATCCTCTGCATACATATCCCTTAGAGGGAATCAGAGCATCTGTAGCTCGGGGTCTATGGGTGCTAATGTTTGAGTGGTTTGAGGGAGAAGTTTTGCTCGCCAAGGATACGACCTTGTGCCTACGTATTCTCAAAGGGATGTTGAGAAAGTCAGAGCAATCGTAGTTCCCACTTACGCTAGTGGAAGCAAAGGATAAGAGACAAATGTCATCTAAATGTTTGATGTATCTAATCTATATCATCACATACATCTGTTTGATTTTGCTTGAAATCTTTTCATTATAAGCCCTGGGCTGTGCCACTTATGGCGCTTAGAATGATAAAGATGTTTTTTTTGTTTAGCCCGCCTTGTGGCAAAAACTTTCAATGAAGTCAGCCTTGTGACAAAAAGTTTTGATTAATCAGCCAGCCTTGTGGCAAAAGTTTCATTGAAGTCAGCCTTGTGACAAAAACTTTGATTAATCAGCCAGCCTGGTGGCAAAACGGTTTGATTGATTAGCCAGCCTTGTGGCAAAAAAAAAAGTTTGATTGATTGATTGTTTGTGATGATATAGATGAGATACTCCTATCATAGATATGACAAATGTCTAATCTCCTAGGGTATTTGATTTGGATATTGGGGATGCTTATAAGAAGCCCGTGGGTCCTTGTACGAAGCCCAAGAGGAGGCTATCCGAGGGTCCTTGCATTGTAAGCCCAAGAGGAGGCTATGGGAGGGACAATCGAGGGTCCTTGCATTGTAAGCCCAAGAGGAGGCTATGGGAGGGACAAGTCGTTTGTACGAAGCCCAAGAGGAGGCATGGTATAGTTGGTTTGAGCTCTTAGAGCGATTTCACCGGGAAACCATACTCTATGTCCTAACCTAAACTAAGGGAGATTCTTTGCACGAAGCCCAATAGGAGGCTATGGGGAACCTAGTGTTGTACTAAGTTGTACAAGCACATATAATATGAACAAGCACATGAACAAGTATGAACAAACACGGACAAACATGAACAAGTATGAACAAGTACATATATATGACAAACTGTGTGTATATAATGGAGTTTATGAAGGATATATATGACAAACTGTAAGCATGATCCATTTGTATACACGGGGCTCGGGACTTATACTCGGGGAGAGGCCCATTGAGTTTATTCAAAAGCTATGTAAACAAGTATTTACAAAAGGGCTCGGGACTTATACCTACATGGAGGCCCATGGTATTTTTTGGGAAGATTTACAGAAAACTTTCATTTTTGATTTGTTATTCAAGGTTAAAAATCAAATTGATCGAGGTATGTACAAAAAGGTGTATGTACAATGAAATACCTAATTTCATGTAAGGGAATGGGACTTATACCTATGTGGAGGCCCATGTTTTATTTTATAAAACATGGTTGATTGTTTTGTTAAAAACGCGAGGTTTCGTCGTTTGAAAACAGTTTGAAAGTTTTGTTTTGAAAAACGTTTTCTGTTTTGAAAAATTGTACAAAGAAAAAGGAATGGGACTAATACTCTCTAATATTCGAGAGGCCCAGTTTGTTTTTGAAAATCAATTGATCAATCCAAAAAGATTTGATCAAGAGTTTTTTTTTGAAAAGAAAACCAAAAAGGAATGGTTTATTGTTTTGAAAAACTTTGATCGTTTGTTTTAAAACAGTTTGAATTTTGACAAAAGTCAACTTAATTAAGATAAAAAAACAAATTTCATGCTTAATTAAGACCTAAGTAATTAGGGTTTGATCACAAAATATTTACAAGTGATTAGGTTAAAAAATCAAATGAAAAATAATATTTTAAAGCATTAAAAACACTTAAAAACATGTCATTTTTGACCTAATAAAAAACACATTAAATAAACATTTTTTTGTGATTTTTTTTTATATTCATAAAATATATATATTAAATAAGAAGTGTACAAAAAATGAGGTAAAAATAATTAATTTTGATTGGTTAATTAATTAAGTGAAGTTGTAAAGAAAATGAAGAAAATATGTGTTAAAAAAATTGGGTTTTGGTCCTGCCAGGGTTTGAACCCACGCCCTGAGGTTCACTACTCAAAACAACAACCAACTGAGCTGCGCGCGCAGCTTGTTAGTGACACACGTTCCATTCAATATATTGAAAAACAAACAATTGAAATTTATGAAAAAAAATGGCGCCAAGAACACATCCCCAATTTGATTTTGAAATTTCTGAAAACTGAATTGTTTGGATCAAGTGAATAGCCTATCTTACTCGATTTTTCACAAGGAACATGATGGTATCCTCATAATTCATTTATTTCCACTCTAAGATCATCAATTTTCTGGAAATCGTGAAGAACCCTAATTCTGAGATTGATCATGAAACCGTGTATGTGCAAGATAAATAGCAATTGATTGAGGGTTAATGATCCATACACATGCAGAAACATGATGGCAAAGCAATATTTCATTTATGATGCATGTATGATAGAGTTTGATGTTCATAGCGCTTACCTTAGAAACTTGCAAAACTGGAAATCGAATTCTGCAAAAGAGAGGTTCCAGATGTTGTTTGATTATCTAGATAGCTTCAATGGACCTTATGGAAGGTGTTTGGATGCTTGGAACAATTTGAATTCACCTGTGCAAAGCTATGGAACCCGATCTGCAGAGCCTTGGAGTGTGAATCGAATTTGAAGATTATGAGGTTACAGGTCATATGTGAGTGTTTGGATCATTCATATGAAGTATATGGATGGTGTTAGAAGTGTTAGTTTGGACAGATATGGCTTGGTATGAGAATTGGCATGTTAAGGCTCACTTTATGCAAACATGGAGGTGAGATGATGATTCTGAGTTTTAAGGTGTTTTGGGGTGTGTGAGTGGATCAAACACATCCCATATGATGTTTATGAGATGTTAGAACCATCACTTTGGCCATAACTTCAAAGGTTTAGAGGTTGGTAATTCTACCTCTTTGAAACTTAAGAAACTTGCATTCTAAGAAAGAAAGAGAAAACCTATAATTTGTGAGGTTTTGGTGTGATTTTAAATGGAGTTTGGACCTCTATTTATAGGCCAAGAGTTCTGAAATCAGACCTTTGCAAGTTGATCAAGGAGTGATGATTTGGCATTTGGAGATAAAATGGAATCTTTCACATTAAATGCAAGGTGGTTAAAACCTAAACCATGGTTAAAATTGGCTATGCTTCTTATCTCTTTCCCATCTGTCTCAAATCAGAAAATATCTTCTAATTATTGCATTGGTGTATCATTGCTTGCATCATTTGGTAAGATGGTGCATAACTTTGGCAAAATGACTTGAAATTTCAAGTGAAAATGATCACTAATGTCAAAATTCAAAACCATGGCTACACTCCATATTTTTTCATGCTCTTGGACATTTTGGAAAGCTCATGCTATGCACTTCAAAACCCTAGTTGAAAGTTTCTTCAAGACCTTTAAGGAAATGGGTGAAAAAGATCCATGAACTTTGAAGAAAGTGAGATTTTAAGTGAAATTTTCAAAAGATACCAACTTTGAAGCTCCATATCTCTTAAATGGTTGATCTTTTGGAAAATCATTTTATGTGACAAAGTTGTTTATTGGATCAAAATCTACAACTTCCATGTTGAAAGTTTTTTTTTCAATTTGTAGGTGAAATTTTGAGAAATTCCCTTCCAAAGTTTGGAAAAAACCATTGAAAATACTTAGAAATTTTTCTAAGTATGAAAGTCAAACTTTTGACTTTTTGATTCTTCATTGATTTTCTTGATTTTTCTTGATCAAATGACTTCATATATCATATATTGATGATTCAAAACTTCAAAATTCATGGTTGACCAAAATTCCCCAAAAGTCAATGGTGATCTTGTACAGTTGACTTTTTCAGACGAATCGCGTTTCTGGAGATTTCAAATGAACCAGGCTATCCTCACCAAATGAATGGTATGAATGGATCATGTTGAGTTATTGGAGGACCTTGAACCATAGTTTGAGTTGTGGCACCATGTTCTGATTAAAAAGTCAGCTGTTCAGGTGAATTAGGTCAAAAACCCTAATTGTTGACCTGATGAAATTGATGACTGTGGATCTTGAATTGAGATGTAATTTCCATTGGATATTGTCATAAGGATTATTTGAAGATGATTGAAACCTTTGAGTGATCCCCTGGGGCTTTTTAGGGTTTCCCAAATGTAATCCCTGATTTCAGTCCCTGATAGTTCAAAAACCCTAATCTGATGATTTAAAATTTCACTGTTGATCAGTCCCTGTGTTGGAGATGTTTTGAGTCAATAGATTAGGTCAAAATGATGTACTTGGGGTCTTGAGGTCATGTCCCAAGTCATTAGGTCAAATCCTGAGCAAAAGTCAGGGGTATGCTATCTTCAGTCAAAACCCTAATCTGGTTGATTCAAAGTCTCTGAGCTTGTTGAAATAAATCCTTGAGGACCAAATGTTGACTGTTGATGAAGATGGTTCTTTTTGAGATGAAGGGAGAACAAAACCCTAATTGTTACTTGTACTGATGAGTGCTTTTTTGTTAAACCCTGCTGAGCACAAGTAGCAAACACAAGCTATGCAATTTGTTAGAGATGCAAATGATGCATATGCAAATGATATGAGGTGGTATCTTAGGTCAAAAATTGGGGTATGACACTGGACATGACGCAGATCACTGTTGGGCCCTGAAAAATATAATCCAAGACATGATAGATGCTGAGGAAATTGAATTCGATCCTCCAGAGACTCCAAATGTCATCACTGCGCCTATGCTAAAACACGACAAGACCGTTAATGCTATCATGGACACTGTTTATATCTATGATGTGAGAGAACTGTCAACTCCGCTCCTTGAAATCAAAAGAAATCTAATACAAGCTGGTTTATTTCCAGGTTGTGACCCTGATTTCTTTTATTGCGCACACCTACCCAATGGTTGTGAAAATCTGAAAAGAGGAATTCAAAAGTGGATGGATCGTCGTATCATTATGTTTGAGAAACTTCCTTCTATAGACAATTTGTGCGAAGTTTTTTCAAATGGGATGAAGATAGAGGACGTCTCAGTGGTTTCTAACATACCATTGAAAATCCCTACCAAGGCTCCCTTCAAGATTTCTGCTGCACCCAGAGTAGCATCTGTAATCATTACCAATCCGGCTCCATTTCCATATTCCTCAGATAAAGCTGTCCCGTGGAGTTATGGCACTAATGTTTATGTCCATGGAGTTAAACAAGACACCTTGACTGAAGAGGCCGTGAATTTTACTAATCCAGCTGTTGATAATATTGTGGGAACTAGTAAGATTACAAGAAGTGGAAGGATCTTTTTGCCAGAAATTTCTCCAAATGTTACCACTACTCCAGTCCAGGTCCCGATTCCTAATCAAAATGTCAATGCTCGAGGCAAAGAGCCACTAGTTGAACCAGTTCAAGTACCTGTTGAAGTATTCGGAAGCTCACGCTAAAGCTCTGATGAAATTCTTGAAAGCTGCACATGTACCACAGGAGATTTCAGTCGACCAATTTGAAATTTATGTTGCCAGTCTAACAGTGGATAACGGTCTCGGTTTCTCTGATGCTGATTTAACCCCTGCTGGGAAAAATCACAATAGAGCCCTGCACATTTCTATTGAATGTAATGGCACCACTTTATCTCATGTGCTGGTAGACAATGGTTCCTCGTTAAATGTGTTACCAAAAGTAGTACTCGAGAAACTTGACTTCGAAGGAGTTGTGTTACAACCAAGCGATGTTGTGGTAAGAGCCTTCGACGGGTCAACAAAAACAGTATATGGAGAAGTTAAGCTCCCAATCAGAGTGGGCTCTCAGATCTTTGATTCTACCTTTTATGTGATGGAAATTCATCCAGCGTACTCCTGTTTACTAGGACGCCCTTGGATACATGGGGCTAGCGCTGTAACTTCTACCCTGCATCAGAAGTTAAAATATCCGGTAAAAGGCAAGGTCGTCACAGTTTATGGCGAAGAAGAATATGTGGTTAGCCACCTGAGTAACTCCAAGTATGTTGAGATGGATGGTGAATTCATCGAAACCCCCTGCCAATCTTTTGAGGTGGTCCCTCCAGCTGTCTCTACTGCCAAACATATTTCTGCTACTCCTGCTACAAAAATAACCAACAATGGCTTCTCTCAAAGATGCTAAGGCTGTGATCGAAGAGGGTGGTTGCACAGTATGGGGACAACTCCTTGACGTACCTTACAAGTTTGCTAAGCTAGGTTTGGGCTATGCTAATGGAACTCAGAAGAATGATCAAAGTCCTCGTTCTGGAGGGTTAATGTCACATTTCCTCAGCCAAGGAGTAAATGCTATTAAAGATGACAAAGTTCCACCCGTTTCCAAGGAGGTTTGGGATACTTTGGGAGAACCAAGCTGTAAGTACGACTTTCTAGTGAAGTACACTGCTCCTCAGAGTTCTTTGATTGCCATTGAAGACATTGTCCCAACTGGATGGGATGATCAGTTCGAAGATAACATAAGTATCACTGGTTCCACTGCTAAGCAATACCAAAGTCCACTTATTCCAAGAGAAGTATGGGATACACTGGGAGAACCAAGTGGCAAGTATGACTTTATGGTGAAATATTCCGCTCCCCAAAGCTCGCAAATCGCTATCGAAGACATTACCCCAACTGGATGGGATGAACATTTCGAAGACAATATGACAATCACAAGCCCTGTCACTCCTGAAGAAGTCTGGGAAACACCAAATGGCGAGAATGATTTTCCGGTGGAATACACTGCTCCCCAGAATGCACAAGTCTCTATCAAAGATATCATCCCAACTGGATGGGACGATCTTATCGAGTATCTCTCTCAGCCAACAGAGGTACCTCAGCCTGGGCTCTCATATCCAGCAGAGCATCTTGCTCATCCTAAAGGATCAACAGCTCATCTGGTCACCAAAGAAGTCAATGCTGTGGAAGACGAAGAAGACAATTACAACTGGAGCAACTGGATATTCCCTACTCGCAACAATGGATTGAACAACTGGGAAGCTGAAGATGTTATCTCCTTTGATCAGGAGTAAATGCAATTTCCTGTTTTCGTTGTTTATATGTTCAAAAATAAAAACGGTTCCTGTACTATCGAACCATGAACTTAAAAGCCAGGTGCCTTGCCCGAAGCACACTGATCCTTTTTATAAGGGTTGGTCATACCATGATCATATGTTCATTCAATAAAATCATAGGACGTTTGCATATTCAAATTTTGCGATCCTTTTTGTTTCTTTCTTTACTTTATTCATTTTCAAATAGATATGTGTTCTTACACACACCCACATAATAAATGCAGATTCACATTCACTCTGGATCCTGTTGATAACGATTCTGCTATTACCAGTCATGACTTTGAAAATCCGATCTACCAAACTGAGGACGAAAGTGAGGAAGATTGTGAAGTACCTAGGGAACTTGCATGGCTATTAGAGCAGGAAGACAAGACCATACAGCCACATGAAGAGCCAATTGAGGTTATCAACCTGCGCAATGACGAAGAAAAGAAAGAAGTCAAGATAGGGGCTGATTTAGAAGACAGTGTCAGCAAAGACTGATTCAAATGTTACAAGACTACTTTGAGATATTCGCTTGGTCCTATGAAGATATGCCTGGTCTCGACACAGATATTGTGGTCCATCGCCTGCCAATCAAAGAAGGTAGCACTCCAGTTAAGCAGAAGCTGCGAAGAAGTAGGCCCGACATGTCCAAGAAGATTAAAGACGAGGTTGAGAAGCAATTCAACGCTGGTTTTCTAAAAGTTGTGAGTTATCCTCCATGGATAGCTAACATCGTGCTTGTACCTAAAAAAGACGGGAAAGTCAGAATGTGTGTAGATTACAGAGATCTAAATCGCGCAAGCCCCAAAGATGATTTCCCTTTACCTCACATCGATGTACTGGTTGACAATACTGTACAATGCAAGGTATTTTCCTTTATGGACGGATTCTCAGGTTATAATCAGATCAAGATGGCGCCAGAAGACATGGAAAAGACAACCTTCACAACACCCTGGGGAACCTTTTGTTACAAAGTGATGCCCTTTAGTTTAAAGAATACAGTTGCAACGTATCAGCGTGCAATGGTAGCTTTGTTCCATGATATGATTCATCAGGAAATAGAGGTTTATGTGGATGATATGATTGCAAAGTCCAACACCGAAGAAGAACATTTGGGTCATCTGCACAAACTGTTTGACAGACTCAAGAAATACAGATTGCGACTGAATCCGAACAAGTGTACCTTTGGAGTAAGATCCGGTAAACTATTAGGTTTCATTGTTAGTAGCAAGGGTATTGAAGTTGATCCTGCCAAGGTCAAAGCCATTCAAGAAATGCCCATACCCCGTACCGAGAAGCAAGTCAGAGGATTCTTGGGACGTCTGAACTACATCGCCAGATTTATTGCCCATATGACTACTACTTGTGTGCCAATTTTCAAATTGTTGAAGAAAGATCAAGTATAAATATGGAACGACAAATGCCAATTAGCCTTTGACAAGATCAAAGAATATCTTCAAAAACCACCAATCTTGTTACCACCAGTGGAAGGAAGACCTCTGATAATGTACCTAACAGTGTTAGAAGATTCAATGGGGTGTGTACTGGGGCAGCATGACGAGTCTGGCCGAAAAGAGCATGCAATCTATTATCTTAGCAAAAAGTTTACCGATTGTGAAACAAGATACTCATTGCTCGAGAAAACTTGTTGTGCCTTGGCATGGGCGGCTCGCCGACTAAGACAGTATATGCTAAACCATACCACTTTGCTGATCTCCAAAATGGATCATATCAAATATGTGTTCGAAAAACCTGCTCTCTCTGGAAGAATAGCAAGATGGCAAATGATCTTAACAGAGTATGACATCCAATACACTTCGCAAAAGGCGATCAAGGGAAGTGTGGTAGCTGATCATCTGGCTCATCAAGTAGTGGATGATTATCAAGCATTGAACTTTGACTTCCTAGATGAAGACATTATGCTAGTTACTGACTACAAACAACCCGGACCGGAGGAAGGACCCGAGCCAGGGTCCCGATGGACTATGGTTTTTGATGGAGCCTCTAATGCGCTTGGCAATGGCATCGGAGCTGTGATCATTTCTCCTACAGGAGGACATACACCATTCACTGCCAGATTATGTTTCAACTGCACTAACAATATAGCCGAGTATGAAGCATGTATTCCGGGTCTCAAAGCTGCAATCGATCTAAGAATCAAGTTCATGGAGGTCTACGGAGACTCAGCCCTTGTGATTTATCAAGTCAAAGAGGAATGGGATATGAAGCACCCAAATCTAATTCCTTACAAAGAATATGTGTTGGGTTTGATTCCTTACTTTGAAGAAATCACTTTTGAACATATCCCGCGAGAAGAAAATCAACTGGCTGATGCCTTAGCTACCATGTCATCTATGTTCAGAGTCAGGTGGGATAATGAGGCGCCAATGATCACCATTTACACACAAAATGAACCAGCCTATTGCAATGAGATTGATACCGAAGGAGTGGAAGAAAAACCATGGTTCCATGAAGTAAAAAGATATCTCGAAGCCCAAGAGTACCCTGAAGGGGCATCCATTAACGATAGAAAGTTTCTAAGAAGATTTGCTGCCAAATTCTTTTTAAGTAATGGAATCCTGTACAAGCGCAACCATGACTCGACTCTGCTTCGTTGTATGAACAAGAAAGAAGCGGAACAGATTATGGAAGATATACACGATGGTGCCTTTGGTACTCATTCAAGTGGACATACAATGGCTAAAAAGATTCTGAGAGCAGGTTACTACTGTTCTACCATGGAGACAGACTGCCATCATCACTCCAGAACTTGCCACAAATGCCAGATATATGCCGACAAAGTACATGTACCTCCAGTCCCATTAAACGTTCTGACAGCTCCTTGGCCTTTTGCAATGTGGGGTATTGATATGATTGGAGAAATCAAGCCTACTGCCTCCAACGGACATCGTTTTATCCTGGTCGCTATTGACTACTTCACAAAATGGGTTGAGGCAGCCTCGTTTGCTTCTGTCACCAAGAATGTTGTGGCCCGGTTTATCAAGCATAATCTCATTTGTCGGTATGGCATCCCTGAAAGGATCATCACAGACAATGGCACAAATTTAAATAACAGGATGATTACCGAACTTTGCACGCAGTTCCAGATCAAACATCATAATTCATCCCCATATCGACCAAAGATGAATGGCACCGTGGAAGCTGCCAACAAGAACATCAAGAAGATCATACAAAAGATGACAGTAACCTACAAAGACTGGCATGAGATGTTACCTTTTGCTCTTCATGATTATCGCACATCAGTGCGTACTTCAACAGGGGCAACTCCATTTTCCTTAGTCTATGGTATGGAGGCAGTTCTTCCGATTGAAATTCAGATTCCTTCCCTAAGGATTATGAAAGAAGCCGATTTAGACGAAGACGATTGGATTCAGACTCGGTTGGACCAGATAAATTTGATTGATAAGAAGAGGCTTGCGGCTATTTGTCATGGCCAGTTGTACCAGAAACGTATGATCAAAGCCTTCAACAAGAAAGTCAGGAGTCAGGCATATCAAATCGGTGATTTGGTTGTAAAACGCATCATCTTACCACAGGGTGACCCCAGGGGCAAGTGGACTCCCACTTATGAGGGACCATTTGTAATCAAGAAAGTATTCTCCGGCGGAGCCATGTTGCTTACCACTATGGATGGCGAGGATTTCCCACACCCTGTAAATGCGGACATAGTCAAAAAGTACTTCGCTTAAAGAAAAGCTCGCTAAGTTGAAAACCTGAAAGGGCGACTTAGGCAAAAATGAGCGTCTCGGTGGATTGAAAAACTGAAAGGGCGATCCAGGCAAAAATTAGAGACTAAAATATAATAATAATTATCCCGTTAGGCTGGAAACCTGAAAGGGCAGCCTAAGCAAAAGTTAGGGAATAAAGCATATGATTATGTCCCGTTTGGCTACCTACTCACCTTCAAGGTTCAACACATCAAAGGCACCAATCAGTCCAAACATTTTCTTCCAACAAGTGAGGGATGAGATACTCAAGGACAGATTGGCAATAGCAGAATTGAAACTTGACTGGATTGTTTTCACATAGCTATTTTCCTTTATAAGCACTTTTCAAAGTTTTATGGCAAATTCCTACTACTAGGATTTTTTGTCCCCTTGTACTAATTAGCCTATTATGGCTCTCTTTCAAAATCAATACAATTCATGCTCAAAGTCAATGTTTTCACTTTTTCTGTTTTGAACGCGTAAACGTCCCAATGATAATTTTGAATGAACATATGCATTTGAATATGATTGATGTTTTTAAGAAAAAACGGGAATAGCATTCAGGTAATGTCCCAATCATCTGGACATCATCCCGAAACCAGCAACATGGGAATATCCCCCCACAGAGTAATCTTCAAGGAGTTATCCCCGGATAAGCAAGGCCCAATTAGTTCCCCAACAGAGATACGTTTCTCACCAGAATCCTCAATGAGATTTTTCTCTCCAACAAAATGATTCGAGAAACCTTATTCCCCAGCAGGGCTGTTCAAGATCACTATCTCCAGAAGGTGTGATCCTCCACACCAAGGCTTGATCAAATAGTGCATCGGAGGATTACGCATCTTTCTTATTCCCAGTCAGGGTGCATCAAAATCAGAACCTTCAAAGTTACCTTCATCCCCAGGCGGTAATCAAAGATCCCTCAATAGAGCATCCTGGTCCGTAAGGAAGTTCCCCAGTTGAGTATACTCGAACAAGATAGCAAAGATCATCAACGGTCATAATGTCATCGTTTCCGAAAATAACAAGCAGGGATTTATTTTCCCAACCAGAAGTTTGATACGCTCTAAACTGCATAAGTCATGTCCATACATCATACATCAAACGCATATTCATACATAGCATATAATGTTTCATGACAAACGCATACATAACATGCACGGTTCTCATTCAGGTTGAGAATCTCATACATTACATACATCATGACATTGCATTTCACTAACTTGGTTTTTCAGGTGGACGAATATCCTCAGCAAGTTATTCTCAATCACATGCAGTATTCTCCTGGGTTCTATTCGGACGAGCATTCCTCTCAGATATAATCAAACCAAAGATTTATTCTGAAGAGATCTCTCTTTCCAAACAATTTATCAACCCTAAACAAGCAAAGCAGATACGGTCTAATGGTGACTCATTCTGACGCTTCCAGACTATACCACAGTCGAATAAACAACTTCAAATCCTTCAAATCTAAGTCGATACCTTGGACGGTTCCTTAATCATCTACCTTCAGATCTAAGTCGATACCTTGGACGGTCCCTTAATGATCTACCTACAGATCTAAGTCGATACCTTGGACGGTTCCTTAATGATCTACCTCCAGATCTAAGTCGATACCTCAGACGGTTCCTTAAAGCAATCAATCTTCAAGATCTAAAAGCGGACACCTCAGACGGTTCCATAACGATCAACATTCAAAATCTAAAGCGGAAACTTTGGACAGTTCTGTAACGATCAACCTCCAAGATTTAAAACGGTAACCTCGGACGGTTCCGTAACAGTCAACACAGAGGTTTAAATCCTTCATCAAGATATAATCAATGGATTCATTCTGATTAACAAACCATCAACACATTCTCTAGATGGCATTTGAAAGCCCATCTCAGGTAATGTTTTGATCCGCTAACGACATTTCTCAGACCGCATTCAATGCAAATTCCAGCATCACTTCTGGTGGAGGTAAGTGCAAATTTCAGGGCATCTAAATATTCAATCATCTTCTACCTTCAGATTCCAATCGGTCTCTTCAGGTTTAAGAAGATTGAATAGGGGCAACTGTTGTACCCCAAAATTTGCCCGCATCTTTTTTTCAAAAGAGAAGGTAACGGACTTCTGTCTAAAATTTGGAGTTTCATATAATCTTGGATTTTATTTCATAAATATCCTGATTTTATGAATACTCATTTTTTTAGAATATTCTTATACGGTATTTTGGTTCGCTGTTGAATTTATTCTTACACAAACGCCAAGTACTGTTTATCACTTCACACACGCTGTTTATTTGAGATTTATTTGCAGATAAATAGTACTGACGCAATTGGTACAGAATTAAATTTTGCAGGCACAGAGTCCGGGGATTTAGACTGTACTGGTAACAATTAAATTATTATTGTTTTTTGTTTCCCACTAATTTTTGTACTATATTATTGTTTTCAAATCTCTTTCTTTCAAATCAAATCCTAACTTTATTCCATACATCTTTCTTTTCAAACCCTACCATACACTTTCTTTCAAAACCTACTATCATTCAAACTTTCCTTTTTTGTACGGTATCACTTCATTCCCCAACGTTTCCATCCTTCTTTTCTCTCTATAAATACCCCTCATTTTTTCCATAAAATCTCACATCAAATTTCACTCATCCCACAAAAAACCGAGGACGACAGAAACAAAGGAAGAAAAAAAAGAAGATTCTCCTATTTTTTTCTCATGGTCGCGATGTTTTCATTATGGGCGCGATGAGCTTATATCACAATCGCGATGTTTGCTAACGCAATCGCGAAGACACATTATCTTGACATGCGTGTGCATCGTTTTAAGGGGACCTTGGTTACTTTTTTTAGGGTGACAAATTCTAGGAAAGAAAGTGACGACAATGAGCTTTTATGAGCAATTTTGAAGAGCAATGGAGCCATTAGAGAGCTTATTTTCCATTGATTTTGTTGAATACTTCTTAGCAACTCATGGTAATTGTTAATTTCACTATGAGTAGATAAGCTATTTTAGATTAGGTCTTTATATATGAACCTAATTGTAATCAAGTGGTTCATATGAATGTTTGAGATTATTTGAATACTTCTATGTTATAATTATTATTCAATTACTCTTGTTCTTACCGCTCTTTGTGTGTTGACAAGAGCGCAAATTGATCATAGGAATTATTGACCGTAAGTATGCCAATCAGAATTAGGGAATTGTTTAACTTAGTAACTAACTAGGAATAAGTAGCTATAAGTTGTGGCTTTAGATTTAATAGACTTTGAATCACCTAGTTTAACTTTGAATTCCCTTAAGGAATTAGGGAATTACAGTCTAAATTAGTGAGTTGTACGCCAATAAAATAGGTATAATGGTCTTGTTAATTCACCTTAAAATTATAACATATTTGATATTCATGTAATACATTGTCATAAACAGATATAATTAGGGAATTCAAAATAAAGATCTCATCTCTCATCTTTATCGAACTTTACTACGGAATTCTTATCGTGCTTGTTTTCGTACCAATCCTAATTGAAAACCCTTATTATTTATTTTAAATCGCATTGTTATTACCTTGTTCAAATTTGAAATCCATGTGGAGGCAAATTATTTTATTACTTCAACGTGACTAGTACACTTGCTAGTTTAGCAATCGAGTTTTTGGCGCCGTTACTAGGGATTATTGATGATTACAACAAGGAAATATTTGTGCAACATTTTTTATTATGTTTTGTTTGGTGCAGTGCTACTAAGGTTTTATTTGTTTGTTTATGAGAGATTCAGATTCGATACCGATATCGATAGACCCAAAAATTGATAGATTAATACGCACAATTTGAAAAGAGAAACAAGAAGCATTGTAAGTTATAGAAGAGCCAAAAGAGGTAAAAAAAGAGATGGAAATTCCACCTCAACAAACGTTAGGGGATTATTGCAGGAGAACTGATGTTGGACAAATATTCTTAGGATTTTAACCAACTAATCCTGTAACTTTTGATATTAAGAGTTATGTACTTTTAGGTTTAAAGGATAACCCGTTCCATGGGAAAGCAATCAGAGACCCTTGGAAGCTTCTTGCTAAATTTTACAAGACTTCCTCAATGTGCAAGCAAAATGAGGTTACTAATGATCAGGTAAAATTACGTTTGTTTGGTTTTTACGTGATAGGTTGCACTAAGGATTAGCTACATTGCATACTAAATGGTACTATTTAGACCTGGAGAGAACTAGAAGAAATTTTTTTTAGAGAGGTATTACACAAATTCTCAATTCATGAAAAGAGAAGCTATGATTTTCGATTTGATCATGACGAGTCTGAGTCATTATCTAATGCACGGGAGAGGTTTAAGTTCTTACTCTATAAGTGTTTGGATTATAATATAAGTTGAATTGGATGACACACTTTATTAGTGGGATGAAAACAACAACGAGAATGCTTATCGATGCCTCAACTAGAGGTACATTGAGAATAAATAATGAATATAAGGTTATTGAAAACATGTGCCAGAATGGATATCGCTCAAGTGATAATGTGGTCAAACAAAAAGTTATTCTTGTAGTTGATTCGAATACAACATTATTATCTCAAATTGAGGTACTTTCTAAATAGTTAGTTGTGTCCCAAATATAACAAGCTAATGTGAGTAAAATGCAGATACTCTTGAGTGATTTTTTTGGAGAGAGACATGCAAACGGAAACTCTAAACTAGGGGTTGAGAATGCTGGAGCTCAATATCCAAACTATCAAAATTATAATCCCTATTTCAACACCTACAATCATGGTTGGAATGATCATCTGAATTTCAAGTGGGGAAACACTCAAATCTTAAATCCTAATCAAGGAGTTCAACAGGTTCCTCAAGCCCCTCAATGAAAACCAAAAACTCTAGAGGAAACCTTGTCCAAATTCATGAAAGCAACTTAAAAAAGTTAGGAAAACTCAAGAGGACATGTTTAAAACTCAACGGGAGGTGGCACAAAATCAAATCACCATGAAAAAAATACCAAAGGATCTATATAAAATTTAGAGATGCAAATTATTCAATTGTATTGACAAATGGAAGCACAAGGTAGTTCAAGTGGGGGATTTATTGGTAACACTATCAATAACCCAAAAAATGAAAGTTGAAAGGCAATTGAGTTGAGGAACAAAATGGTACCTTCAAATTCAAAGGTTAGTGGTGAGAAAAAAGAAACAAGCGAGGAAAAGAAAAAGAGTGAGAAAGAGGTAGTAGTTGAAAAGGAGGGTGAGGAAAAATCCGAGGGATAAAAAAGTGAGGAGTTGGGACAAAATGAAGTTAAAGGATACACCCTTGACCAATTCATAGATAAAAACTCACCATTAAGAAGAACCAAGAAACAAATTTTAAATGAGCCTAACCTCGAACTATCTGATTACTTCAAACCCTATCTTGAAAAAGAAACCAAAGAAAGAGATGGAAGTAGGTCAATTCAAAAAGTTTATGGATTTGTTAAAAAAATATAAGTCAATATTCCATTTTGTGAAGTTCTTGAACAAATGCTTATTTATCCCAAATTCATGAAAGAGCTCTTATTGGGAAAGCGGAAGTTAAGAAATAACGAAAACATTGTCTTGGCTGAAGAGTGATGCGCTATTATTCAGAGGAATCTTCCACCAAAACTCATCGATCCAAGTAGGTTTAATATTCCTTGTCTCATTGGTTCACTAACTATTGGTCATGATTTATATGATTTAGGAGCTAGAATTAATCTGATGTTGATATCTATGATAAGGAAATTAAATAATGGGGAACCTAAGCCAATTCAGATAACTTTAACATTAGTTGAACCTTCCATAACATATCCATATGGAGTGCTTGAAGATGTCATCTTAAGAGTCGATGACTTATTGTTCCCTACTGATTTTGTAATTCTGGATATGCTTGAAGATTATGAGACACCATTACTGTTGGGAAGACCATTCTTTACAACAGGTAAAGCACTAATTCATGTAGCATTGGGGGAGTTAATATTAAGGTTTAATGATGAAAAAGTTGTCATCAGCGTGTTTGAAGCAATGAAACCCCAAAAAGAAAACACTCAGTGTTATCAAATGAAAAGAAGTTCGAGAGAAGAAAATTTTTGGTAGGACAAAATATTTTGGTAAGTTAACCTAGACAGAAGATGTTCCTTGGTAAGTGGAAACCTATATGCTTGGGTCCTTTTCTTATTAACAAAGTGTTTGAGATAATGTTATAAAAATACAAGATCCAGGAAATTTGCACACTTTTACAATGAAAGACATAAAGCTAAGATTCTATGCAGGAGATGAGATACCAAATGAGAAAGCATCTCTAACAACCGCATAGCGTTAGACTGAAAGAGTTAAAGCTATTGAACTTAAAGAAGTGCGTGATGGGAGATAACCCATCAAATTTTCAATTTTCAATTTTTCGTTTTAGTTTTTATTTCAGTTTATTTTTTATTGTACTTTGATCCAAGGTAGAGAAATAGTTATCTCTAAGAATACTGTTCCCCTTTGTACTACTCTATTCTTTAATTAATGAACCAATTTGTTACTATTGTTTCTTTAAGTTATAATTTACTACCTTACCATTGCCAATATGAAAAAGAAAAGTAAAAGTCACCAGAAAAGAATGAACAAAAGTGATCAACATTGAAGTTCCCTTGCAGATTGACATTTGATCAAGAAAATGGAAGTCGAATACTTGTACTCAATCTCTAGATACCTCAAATAGTAAGGTTTGAGCTAAATATTTCCGCTATTCACTTTTCTTTTTTATGAGAGTATCCGTACATGTGTTATTTTCTAGAATTTACATTACTTTTATTTAGTCTATTGGAAAGATAACTACACATTGAGGCAGTTGTTTGTGAAAATCTATACCACACCTATGAGGCTAAATCACAGGTAACAAAAATTTAAAAAGAAGTTTCAACCGAAAATCCACATAATGGACAGGAAAGCATATCACGGTCTGATAACACCCCTATTCTAAATAGGTTGTCATTAGAAGGGAATTTATTTTGCAATAGTTTCTAGGAGAAAATAAAGATCTTATACGGATCCCAACCACTCCAAATAAAGGGGGGATTTAACTCTGAATTGGAAGTGGGGGCTATAGAAGAAGCCTAACTCTCTCTCTATCTCTCTCTCTCTCTCTCTCACACACACATACTCTCTATATCTATCTATCTCTCTCTAACACACACACACTCTCTATATCTATCTATCTCTCTCTCTCTGAATAAGGTAAGCAGAAGCTACTTGTCTCTTTCTAGGGTAAGGATAACATCTCTAAGAAAGAAATTAAACTCGTAAAAAACATGAAACACTTTGATTAAGAAGGCTCTCCTCCATTTAAATTTCTAGGTCAAGTTCCCTTAGACAATCACTCCAATCTCACCCATAATTTCTTATGGCTGGAGAGAGTTGGAGAACAAACCAGAAAACTTAAATATTAAGGGGATGCTTCTTAATTAAGAATCTTCCTAAACGGAAGTAGGAAAAACCGACCCCACATTTCTAATAGTAACTTCAAAAAGCCAATCATATTTACACTCCCATTTTGTCCCAAGAAGAGATATCTCTTTCCACCAAAACCATAGAGAGAAAAAGCATGTATCCATACCCCCACTATGGAAGGAGACGAAAATAACTCCATATCTAGCTATCAAAATATCCCTTCAGAGCCCCGAGTCCCCTACAAACAACCTCCATCTCCACTTTTCTAGAAGGACAAAATTAACAGGATATAGATCCCTCACTCCTATCCCCACTACTTTTAGGTTTACAAACATCGTCCTAATTCACCCATGGAATCTTAGCCACACTCTTCACTCCCCAAAGGAACGTTCTTTGTAAATTCACATTCTTCTTCAAACCAAATAGGAATTTTTTGAAAAGAAAAACAAGAATACATGAATAGCATTAAGCACCAAATTAAATAGAACCATTCTACCCCCATAAACTCACAAATCTATGCTTCTAAGAGTTAAGTCTTTTTTCCAACAACGCAACCAAAGGGTCCCATGTAGACTCAAATCGGGCATTGTATCCTACAGGGAACCGACGATATTTAAAAGGAAGAGAGGAAATCTCACAATGGAGAAATTCCCTGGTTAAAGTAAGAAAAAAAGGGTCCACATTAACCCTTTTAAGACTACTCTTAAAAATGTTTACTCGAAGACCTAGAGTCATCTCAAAACCTCTAAGTATAGTCTTAATACACCACAAATTCTCGAGAGAAGGATCAATCACCAGAAAAGTATCGTCAGCATATTAAAGGTGAGAAACTACCAACCCAGAGTTACCAACTCTAATTCCATAATACAGACCAAGATCTTTTCCCTTCACAACCAGGCCACTAAGCCCCTATTCCCCTATGAGAAAAGGGAAAGGAACAAGGGGTCGCCTTGTTTCAAACCCCTTTGAATGCTAATATTTTGGCTAGGACACCCATTAACCACCACTATAAGATTCCCAGCAAAGACATCTTCTTTCATCCAAGCCCTCCACATCTCACTGAGCCAAAATGTGATAAGCATATAATCCAGGAACTTCCAAGTAACTGAATCCTATGCTTTCTTAAAATTTACCTTTAGAATAAGGCAAGGACTTTTAAATCTCTTGGCCAAATAAACTTTCTCATTAATAGCATAAACTCCATCCACAAACATTCTCATCTTAAGGAAAGCTGATTGGTTGGAGGAAATGATCTTCTCTATCACAGACCCCAGCCTAGTGGCCAACACTTTAGCCAACAACTTATACAAGGAACCTACCAGGTAAATAGGTTGGAGGTCTCCCAAATAAGAGGGTGATTTAACCTTAGGAATCAAAGTTACAAAGTAAGAAGCAAAACCACGTGGTAGAGATGCAAAATGATGAAATGGTTGAAACATAATCCCTAGGACACCTCTAAGGAAGTTCCTGAATCTTTTAAAAAAGGAAAAATTAAAATAATATGGGTCCGGACTTTTGTTACCTTCACTCTAAGATACTTCCAAATAAAGCTCTTGAAGACCAAAGAGAGCCATTAGCAAAAGATTATCATCATTCGAAAGAGATTGGATGACTACACAATCCAAACGAGGTCTATGAGTATCAGGTTCTTTAAAAACCTCAATGAAATGATTCACTACCTCTTGTCTAATATCTGGTACCCCTTCTATCCAAACCTCTCTAACTTTCAGCACTAAAATAACATTCCTTCTATTGACAAGAGCATGGAATAAACCATAATTAGCATCATCATCCTTGAGCTACTTAGATATATATCTCTGAATCAATTGGGACTCTTTAATCTTAAGGAGGGACCGCAAATATGAAATCTCTTTGGAGCACCACCGGATAAGTCTCTAAGATCAGCCAACGAATCAACCTTGTTAAATCCTCTCTCAACCTATCAATCTAGGAATCTAGGTTACCAAAATTCTCTTTATTCCAAGATTTTAAAATCAATTTGAGAGCTTTAAACATCTCCAACAACACAAAAGCTTTCCAACCACAAAACTCAGTAATGTTCCAAAAATTATTCACTAACTCAAGAAGACTACTGTTAGCTAACCTGTGATTGTTAAAGCTTAAAGGTTTAGGGCCCCAAAGTTGATTAGCGTACTTCAAAATAATAGGACAATGATCAAAGACATCCCTCATAATAGCCTATTGGGAAACCTTCCTCCAATTGTCCCACCACCTGGTAGTAATATAAAAAAAAGATTAATCCTACTAGCGCCCCTCCAAAAGGCTGAAACCAAGTGAACTTTCTAGCAAAGAAAGGTACATCAATAACCTCCAACAAAGAGATAAAATTTAAGAAATCCAGACAATCCACTCTCTAAGGGAAAAGATGAAACACCCACACCAATCCTTTGCAGAAGAGCGGGTAGAGTTAAAATCTCCCATGACACACCAAGAGCATCTCCAAAGTTAACTATTTTAGAATACATGTCTGTTCTTATAGCTTCTTTATCTGGTAGAGAACTCTTGGAGTAAACATTTATCATAAAACACACAGACTTCAACGATTCTCACTCAAAACATAAGCCCAAAAACCCAGTACCAGAGGAAAAATAACAAAGATCTTTCTTTCAAACTACAACAAATTGAGAGACGACCATTACTCTCACAAAAAGACAAAAATTCCACTGACTAAACTGATTATCACATAGGGGATGAATCAGAGAATGAAAAATGCGAGACACCTTAAACTATTAAATAACAATAAAATCAAAAATATAAAATCTAATACCATCCTTCACTTTACTATACTTTATCTTC
The DNA here is from genome assembly GCF_029867415.1 of Vicia villosa. Lineage (NCBI taxonomy): Eukaryota > Viridiplantae > Streptophyta > Magnoliopsida > Fabales > Fabaceae > Vicia > Vicia villosa. The sequence goes on along the minus strand of NC_081182.1, from coordinate 187,211,736 downwards.
CCTCCAACCCACTACAATTAAATCATTGACCTTTTCTATTAGTGCATCTTACCGCCTTTGACTTTATTTAACAATTTCAATAATAATTTATTTAAAATCTAATATAATATATAAAAAGTAAAGTACCTGATAATTACACTTTAAGCCCTCTGATTAAATAACTAAAACCGTTCAAATTCCATGGGTAAATTTGTCCTTCTGAAAAATAAAGCCACCATATTCATTTGACATTAAATGCTATCTATTGTGTCACTGTTTAATTGGTTGGTTTCTTTTTTATTTATTTGATTTTTATTTTTTTTATCTATTTTATATTATATTGTTTTATATTATTTTATATTTTAGGTGAAATAATGTCAAAAGCTGCATTGATAATGTAATTGGGTTTAAATATCAAAGCAATTCCATAATTACTCCCCTACACAATAAATCCATCGCCACGTGAATCAAAGAAAAAAAACCACAAATCTGGCTTGGGAAACACAGAACTCCATTTGTTCATTAACTGCAACCTTTCATTGTTCCATAAACTTTTTGTGTTCCATAAGCTGCATAAAACATGACCAAATGCATAACCATGTATATTCTGCTGCATCTGGGTTCCCTGCGATTTTCGCTCCTCTTCCATCTCAAGCCAAATCATTCGCCTCCATCACCTTCCCCGCGATTTTCACTCCTCCTTGTCTCAAGAAACTATCTTCTTCTCCATCCCCCCGTCTCTAACTTCTGTTAAACACTGTTTATATTAATCTCCATTTGATTCATCTTTGATATTTAATTGAAATCTCTACTCTTCTTGCACAGTTTGTATGTGAATCATGTCTCGCCCTATTGAGCCATTGAAAGAGATCAATGATTCAAAAGATTTGTGGAAGATCCTTGTTAGATGCAAACATCTATGGACTGTCACAAGTTCTTCAAACAAAGAACACATGGAGATGGTTTTGGTTGATTCTAAGGTACTGTAGCAGGATATGGTTCCCCACTGATTACTTATTATATGTTTTGTGTTGATTAACCACTGATGATGAAATGTTCGTTTCTTTCAGCGTGATATGATTCAGGCTGTTGTCCCTGCTTATTTGCTTTCCAAATTCAAATCTCAAATTGAAACAGGAAACTCTTATATCATGCAAAATTTTAAAGTTGGGAGGAATGATTTTGCTTTTAAGTCGACAAATCATACATACAAATTGGTTTTTTGTGGCTCAACTTCTGTTAAGAAGGCAGAATTTCCTGACATCCCTCATAACTACCTTTACATTATTGCTTTGAATTCCATAGTTGAAGGAAGGTTTCAATCAAATGTTTTGGTTGGTAAGTTCCCTACACCCTACTTTCAGAAATTATAATTTATTTTTGTTGAAAATTTTTAACCAATCCATTTTTTTCTTAGATTTGATTGGAGGAATCACTGATATCACTCAAACCTAAGTTAACGGTGACAACAACAAGAACAGAATAGTTTTTTCAATTGTAGATGCCAGCAAAACAGTTGTACAATGTACTCTTTGGGGCCAACTTGCAGTTCAGCTATATGAGTATTATAAGAATAATAAGCAAGCATCAAATATTGTCATTGTTCTAATTAATGCAAGGGTTAAAGAGGCTCAAGGTAATCATGCATGATACAATAGTTTAAATGTAAATGCTCAATATCTTTTATATCCAACAGTTGTAAATGTTTCTTCAATACTTGTGATTCAGGAGGATTTCCAGTTAGTGTTTCCAACACATGGAATGGAACGAAACTGTTGATTAATGACCTTGCTATTGAGGAAGTCAAGAGTCTAAAAGAAAGGTGCTATAGCATGTGTCTGTTTCTTTATTATATCGTTTGGAATGCTTATTGATCTTCTTCTTAACTGTCTTGCATAATAATTTATTTAACTTGATGTTGATTTTAATTGAATTTAATGTTGTGTTTACATTTTTCAGACTTGGTGTTGATTTGCCTTTGTTATCATCTTCAAGTGTACAAGTTGAGACGATGGAAAACTCATTTTATTCAGACTATGACAAATTTGTTTGGAAGGCTGAAATAATGAGTCTCTCTGAGATAACAAATCTGCAACATGTAAGAAAGAATGATTGTTTCCTTATATTGCTATCGTTCTTAAAGCCTCATATAACTGTAATTGATATTCGCCAATTTTGTAGGAAACAACCTGTGTTACCGTTGCTACCCTCGATAAGTTTGATGCTGCGCAGATGGGGTGGTACTATGATGGATGTGTGGAATGTACAAGGAGTGTGACTGCCAAGGATGGAAAGCTGAAGTGTTTTAAGGATCATATTAGCCCAGAACTTGTGCCACGGTATACTTTATATTCCTCTTCCATTGCCAACTGGTAATGTTTATATTCTCTTACAAACAGTGAAGATTAATGTGTTCTCCTATGTTTCATGAATCATTAAGGTATAAACTTGATATAACAGCTGTTGACGGCAGTTCGAAGGCAAAGTTCGTCTTTTGGGACACAGACTACGTGAAGTTAATTGGGAAGTCTGCTCTTCAAATGAAGATGGATTTATCACAGGTATGTAATTGTTGCATAAAACAATATTTAAATCAATTGTTTTTGGTTTTTAAGGTGTCTAAAACTTTTTATTCTTATAGTCTATTGATTACGATCCACTTGAGTTCCCTTACGAACTTGACTCCATCTTGGCAAAAGAATTGGCAATTAGAGCTGTTTATCAGCCTAAAAATGGGAGACTTTCTGTCATTGGCTTCAAGACTGATGAAGATGTGCGTAATAAAGTTAAGGAGAGTTTCAAATTTGAAGAGGTAATCTTTTGTAATCTTCGTTTGATGAGTGCTTAGTTTTCTTAGGGCGTACACTAACTGTTTTTTATTTTCACCAGACCTCAAAGCTTCGAGCACCAGAACCTCTGTCCCAGGATGACATGAATAGCATTTCTGTATGTATTTTTTACATGTGATATTCTTTACTTGTTGGGCAACTTTATCATTGTGTCATTATTGTAAATTTTATCGTTGCCTTTCTTTATTCATGATAGGAACCTCTATCTGCATCTGCAGAAAATGATCTGAGCATTGAAAATTCAGGACTCACTCCATGTAAGAGACTTATGAATGATGCAGTAGAAGATAATGATAGTGTACAACAATCATCAACCAAGATGGCCAAAGATATTAAACAGGAGAAATAGTTAGCTTCAAAATTTATAAGTTTTAAATTTACATTGCCTTATGATCAAGACATTTGGTTTATTTAATTAGTTGGATGATATTTTATTTTGCTGTTCTGGTACTTAGTTTATCATAATTGTTGAGTTTGAGGTTTTCTAAAGACTAAGATATGTTGAATTACAATTGTCCCATTTAGTTATGATATATACAAGGTTTTCATTGATTTGAGTTTATCATGATGGGCATTGTTTCAAATCGACTTCTGTTTGAAAGGCTTCTAATGAATTTGAATTTGAATTGCTTAAATAATATACCATTGTTGTCATATACTATTAAAGATTTTAATTGATCGATTTCCGAACACTATCATGCTGTATTGATATGCATTTGTATATGTTTTATAATTTAGAATTGATGGCACGGTTTATATTCTAAGTAGAAAACAAACACTCTAATTAAAAAACACCCTGTCTAAATGAGCCTAACTATAAACATTTTAAAAAACAAATATGTGAATAACAGTTATGGAAAACTATGTAGAAGTTAGGTTCTGCCCTTACAAATTGACTGTAACAAGTTTTGGAAAACTATAAGTGTCATCATTACATAGATATTTGGATTGTGATTGACAGATTAGGTTTCTAAATCCAAAATGGTGAGTTCATTCCTGACAAGCCAATGTAACTTAAACCATTGAGCAAATTATGAAGTTTTGTTAACAATATATTTAAACAGCAAAAAAAATGTATAGTCTGATCCAGATAATATATCCAGTGCAGACAAAATAAGTAACCTTATATTGAATACTATCGTGGTTTAAGTTATAAACATATCTACATAAGTAGGGTATCAACCAATAATGGACAGGCAATGTGTACACATTGCGAATTTAACGAGAAAATTAAAGAACAACACCATATATGCAAATTTAAACATTAAAGATAATTCAGTACTACTTTCATTATGAAGGTTACTTAATCATGCATCAAAATATGTCATGGCCAATAAAACAACAGTTATCAGCACATGTCTTAAATATCCTTAACAAAAAAACAATTGTTTTGATTGTACCCACAGTTAAGTTAAAATCAAAGAGAAGAAACAAATACACATAGATAACAAAGCTTAATTGCTGGTCTGCTTCACTTTCCTCTCAACCCTCGCGTACAAGATTTCCTGGTCTGAATTATAGTTGAATACCACCTTATCACCGACCTTCAACTTTCTGTCCTGTACAAATGCATACCAACCATAACCAAGATACATTTCAACGTATTTTCTGTTTGACTTCAGAATCTTGCACTCATAAAAAGATAAGTCTTCAAGATCATACAGCCTGCATCCTGTTATGTTCGGTCTTAGAGCTTTCTTTATCACCTCCTGAGGGAATTGCTGCATCACAAATTGGTTGTTGTTACAAATGTTCACATCATTGATCGTACAAACATCACTTTAATATTGAAATCGGAGATCTTATAAATGATGCAGTAGAAGATAATTAATAGTCTGCAACAATCACCAACCAAGATTTTGAAGATATTAAAAAGTATAAATAGTTACATGATTTTTTTTCTAACTTTTGAATTTTCCATGCTTAATGATCAACACAATTAGTTTATTGAAGTTGTTAAATGATGTTTGGTTTGTGTTGTTGCATTACAAATTTGTTGTTATTAACAATGTTCACATCATTGACCGTACAAACTAAAGTACTGTTGAAGTCAGAAATCTTACCATCACTTGATGACCTCTAATTTGGGACTTGGTGATCTCTTTTTCCCATGATATCTCTTTCTGCAGCACTTTATCATTGTTATTCGTCTGAGAAGGCTGGCCAGCATCACGCTCCATTTTCACATCCTTCAGCAAGGCATCATGGTTTGCTCCAGAGCTTTGCCCTAATTCATTAAACAAAGAAGCAGTTTGGGTCTTTGAACTTTTCCATATTTCATCCTCCTCAACTTTCACTTCTTTCAATACAGATTTGGTGTTTCCATCAGATACTTCATCATCATCAGCTTTCTGGCCTAAGATGCAGTTGATTTCCTCAGTGTCAAGAGACAAGAACTTGTTTTCAAACAGAAGTTACCACGGTTGTTTCCAGATTATTATAAAAAAACGATCAAATGGATGTTGCAACAAAGACAAACAGAGGTATGTACGTTCTATGCATAACCTTACCCGCCACTCCATGAAGAATAAGACATTTTCGCAGGGATGTGTTGAATCGAATGCTTTGGGAGTATGTTTCTTTGACTGGTTTTGTTTTTGCATGCAGGGGATAATAGTAAGAGGAGCTATGTGATTTTATTTTTGATTATAACACAAGAAGAAAATCTGGAAGCAAATCTCAAAAGGTATGGCCTTGCAAAACGTGTCTGCCCTTTCACATTGCAAGTATAAGTTGTTACTATTCATTGGTGAGGGATTATACTTACTGCATTTGAGTTTTCCAATGTTTTTTTTCTTTTAATTTAATTGCATTTTTCGTTAATGCCATTTTTCTGTATTCAATGTTATCATTGATTGTAACCTTTTTGTGGTTTACCAACAATTTTGTTATTTTACCATTAATTGATTAAATGGAATAATTATGCTGACCAAACACTTAACCATCAACTTAAATATCCCCTCTCATGTCTTTAACGTTTTTACTGTGATAATTAGATGGTTAATTATTAATAAGGCAAAGCACGTTAAAAATAATAGCAAATACCATTGTGCATGGACATTTAATATGTATACAGATCCTTACCATATTCTCTCTGTTTTAATTGGCTGACTGTTCAAATAACAAAATAGGTATGAGAAAAAACTTTTCACATTAGAATTCTATAGGTGTTGTCTTTTATTTTGTTTGCATGAGGTATACTTAGCAAACCATTTACATAGCTATTATGGAATCAGACGATTATGAGAGTAAGAAACTTGCAGCATTGGCAAGAAGAAGGAGGAAACAAATTCTCAGTGAAAGAAGATTGAAAAGAAGTAGAGTTGGTGATAAAGTATTGGATTTTGAAGTATGTTTCAGTAGGAACTATCATCCATCCATTGAAAACATCAGAACACCACTTTCTAACATCACTTCTTCGGTGATTAATCAAAGGAGTCAAAACTCGAATACACATCCAGCAGAGCTTCTAAGGTCATCAGCAACGGGTAGAAACGTCAGTGTCAATAAGTTTCAGAATCAAAGGCAACGCAATGCTTATAAACTGAAGTCAAATACGACAACACCCAATGTTGGTTCATGCAGCTCAAATTCAACATGTACTATGGATACCATGTCCCCTAACCTGGTAGCTGCGACATCATATCAACGAACAAAGACAATTATTCAACCAAATACCCCACGGCTGAGCAAACAACATGCTTTCAATTCTCCTGTCAGCCTCGATACAAACACACCTTCAAGTGGTACAACATCTTCTTTTGCTAATCAAGTCTTCAAAAACGTTAATACACTGCAAAGTGGATCAGTCGTTTCATCCAGAAGACAGTTGAATGTTGGTGCTATTCAATCTATGGCCGCCAATCTATTCAAAAAATTCTCAAATATTGATCATTATGGTGAGTCTTCATCCACAAGCAATATTCACCGCAACACAAGTGTTAATAACGAAGCAGATGAAACCGTTGAAGATGGAACAACGGATGATTCAATATCTGATAGTGATTGTGAGTTCATAAATGCAAATCCTGACTATGACACAACATCAACTCTTGATGATGAAGAAACCATAGAACCAAACTATGCGCCGCAAAACGTGAAAGATTCTGGTACATATGTATAGATATATGTAACACTTTATTTTATACTTCAAACTAACTAATGTGATTTGATTCCTGTAAGCCATGCCATATTCAATGCTGCAGTCATGAAACATCTATAGTTGTGACTATTTTATTCTAAATTATGACTTGCTTCGTGTTTGTTTGAATAAAACAGGCTACTCTGATATCGGTGATCCAATTGTCGAATGCATACATTGTGGAACACTGATGTGGTATCAAGAGAAGACAGACAAACGAAAACATAGTGTTGTACCCAAATTCCAATTATGTTGTGGAAATGGTAAAGTTGTGTTGCCGCTTTTGAATGAACCGCCACTGTTACTAAAGCATCTATTGTCTTATGATAATGATTCAGACTGTATAAACTATCAGCAGTATTGCAGATTGTACAACATTATGTTTGCCTTTACGTCACCCGGAATGAAGTTTGACAATAGATACCAATCGGCAGGAGGACTGCCTAACATAAGGATACATGGACAGACTTGCCATAGAATTGGGAGCATGCTCCTTTTAGATGGAGAAACACCAAAATTTGCACAGCTTTATATTTATGACACTGATAATGAAATCCATCATAGAATGGAAGGAATAGGGTAATGTCTGAATTGTTCCTTTGTTTTATGACATTATTCTGTTTTACCTTCTTCTATATAAGTTCATAATGCATGTACACTAACTGTTTTATAAAATGTGTTTCAGTCATAATCCTAATGTGAATCCAGAAACGGTTGGAAAATTGAAACTTATGCTTAATGAGTTCAACACACATGCTAAAACCTTTAGGATGGCAGCAGATCGACTAAAAGATTCTCATGTACCCGATCTAAAATTGAAATTAATCGCCGATCGATCCAATGACGAAAGAGTTTATAATCAACCAACAGTTTCTGAAGTTTCCGCACTTATCGTTGGTGATGTTGATACAGGATCTAAGAGACATATTATACTTGAGAGACAGAGTGGGAGGCTGAAAAGGATAAGTGAGTTTCATCCAAGTTATCTTGCTTTACAATATCCACTTTTGTTTCCATATGGCGAAGATGGTTTTAGAATTGGTATTCTACACAGGGAAACAAAAGCAAAGAAAAAGAAGAATAAACTTACTATCAGAGAATGGCTTACGTTTCGGATTCAAACCAGAACAGCCGAAGCACACACACTTTTGATGTCCAGAAGGCTTTTTCAGCAATTTTTTGTTGATGGTTTCACCATGATGGAGTCTCAAAGGTTGAATTACATACGCAAGCACCAGAAAAAACTAAGAGTTTCAAAATACAATAATTTGAACGGTCCAGAACAGGATCAGAACACTCAAGGAGCAAACAAGGGTAAGAGGGTTGTTTTACCATCAACTTATGTTGGAAGTCGAAGATACATGGAGCAATTGTATTTTGATGGAATGGCTATTTGTAGTCATATTGGTTTTCCTGACCTTTTTATCACATTTACATGCAATCCAATGTGGCCCAAAGTCAAAAGACTGCTTCACCCAATGAGATTGCAGCCCCATGATCGTCCCGACATTATATCAAGAGTTTTTAAAATTAAGTTGGATGAGTTGTTGTTTGATTTGACTAAGAAGCATGTCTTAGGGAGAGTGGTTGCATGTAAGTCATATTATTAATTTCATGTCGTCAAACTATGTTTTATGTTTATCACTTCTATTTAAAACCTCATATAATAATAAGCTCTCATTGCTATAATTTTATGCAGATATATACACCGTTGAGTTTCAAAAGTGGGGTTTACCACATGCTCATATTTTTCTATTCATGCATCCGCAAAGCAAGTATCCCACTCCCGAGGACATAAACAACATCATTTCAGCAGAGATACCATCAAAAGAAGATGATGTGGAATTGTATAATCTGGTGAAGAGACATATGATTCACGGTCCGTGTGGTTTGGCAAACATGCTGTCACCTTGCATGAAAGACGCAAAATGCTCTAAATTCTTTCCAAAAAAATGGCAGCCTCAGACCGTAGTTGATCAGGATGGATATCCTGTGTACCGAAGGAGGGATACTGGAAACACTGTTACGATAAAAAACGTTGTTCTTGATAACAGATCTGTTGTTCCTCACAATCCATATCTGTTGAAGAAATTTCAAGCTCACATTAATATGGAATGGTGTAATCAAGATACTTCGGTTAAGCACTTATTTAAATATATAAACAAGGGGTATGACAGGATTACCGTTGCTGTCGTAGGAGACAACGACAGTCCTTTGACCGCTAAAAATGTCGATGAAATCAAGCAGTATCTTGATTGTAGATATGTCTCACCAAGCAAAGCATGTTGGAGAATATTTTCTTTTCCCATTCATGGAAGGTCTCCTGCAGTAGAAAGATTATATTTTCATCTTGAGGGCGATAATTCGGTATATTATACAGATTACGAACTGATAGATGAGGTTCTTGAAAAACCAAGTGTGAAGGAAGCAATGTTTAGCGCTTGGATGGAAGCAAACAAAACATATCCAGAGGCCAGAAATCTGACCTACTCAAATTTCCTCACTAAGTTTGTTTATGATAAAAGATACCGACGATGGAGACCGCGTAAGAGAGGGCACACCATTGGAAGACTAATCTGGGTTCCTCCAAGTACAGGTGAGCTGTATTACCTGAGAATGATGCTGACTGTTGCAAAAGGGCCAACATGTTACGAGGATATAAAAAAGGTCGGTGGAATTGTTCGGGACAGTTTTAGGGATGCATGTTTTGAAATGGGATTTCTTAATGATGACAAGGAATATGTTGCAGCCATTAACGAGGCCAAAGATTGGGGTTCGGGACATTTTTTGAGAAAGTTATTCGTAACTATGCTATTGTCCGGTAAAATTAACAGACCACGTCACGTTTGGCAAAAAACTTGGAAGACGCTGTCCGACGGTATTCTGCACCAACAAAGACAGTTAACTAATATAAAAGGTACATTGTTGCGATATATTTATAATAGATTATTTGTTGTGTGTATAACAAACTTTTATGCGTATCTCAGTTTGAGGATCTCACAAACAAGGAATCTTCTAAAATATGTTCCATTTAAATTAACTTCCATGCCACGACATATCAAGTTTTAATTGGTGTTTTTTTATAGATATGCAGTTAACAGAAGTTGAGTTGAAAAACTTGACCCTCATTGAGATTGAGAATGTGTTGCAATCCAATCGAAGAAGTTTGCACGAATTCAAAGACATGCCTTATCCGGATGCTTATGTCACACGGCACGTTGGAAACCGACTGATTTACGAAGAACATGATTATAATACTGAAACTGAGCGAGAAAACTTCAACAATCTCTTTCGAGCCCTTACAGGTGATAATTTATATTTATACTATTTGATTGCATAAGCTGACAGTCCCACAGGTAGATATTTTTTGAAATATCACAATTTACATTATGCATGATAGATGAACAACGCTCAATCTTTGAAAAAATCATGGAAGCTGTCAGAAAACAAAGAGGAGGGGTCTTTTTTTACACGGTTATGGAGGGACCGGTAAAACTTTCATGTGGAGGACACTATCAAGTGCACTTCGTTCGAAGAAAAAAATTGTGCTTGCTGTTGCTTCAAGCGGTATAGCTTCGTTGTTATTACCAGGTGGACGAACTGCTCATTCCAAGTTCAAAATTCCTGTGCCAACACTTGACAACTCCACTTGCAATATTGACAAAAACACTGAACATTCTCAATTATTCGAGGCAACGGACGTGATAATATGGGATGAAGCACCTATGGCTCATAAAAATTGTTTTGAGGCATTAGATAGAACACTTAAAGACGTCATGGCCAAGAAGGGATTTGGGAATAAAATCTTTGGCGGCAAAGTTGTTGTTTTTGGAGGAGACTTCAGACAGATTCTTCCAGTTGTTCCGAGAGCAGGGCGTTCTGATATTGTTCATGCATCCATATGCTCCTCTTATATCTGCGACTATTGCCAAGTTCTAACACTAACAAAAAACATGAGACTTCAGCAGGGAAGCGATAATACAAGTTCTAATGAATTAGCAGAGTTCTCAAAATGGATTTTAAATGTCGGTGCTGGTAAGATATTTGAACCAAATGATGGATTGGTGGACATAGAGATTCCTCAAGATTTATTGATTACCAATTATGAAGATCCTATCAAAGCTATTGTTGAGAATACATATCCCAATTTGGTTAATGTATTCCAAGATGTTGCATATCTACAAGGAAAAGCAATTCTTGCCTCAACCATTGAAGTTGTGGATAAGATCAATCATTATGTATTGGACTTTATACCAGGTAACATTTATTTATTCTTTTTTTGGTGCATGGGAAAAAGAATATGCAGCCTATGATTTTGAATTTACTAATGTTCGTATCTTTCTGTTGACTTTTTTTAGGTGAAGAGAAAGAGTATCTTAGTTACGATTCAATCGATAGAACTGACTCGAGTTATACCGAAGCTTATGAAGTGCTAACTCCAGAATTTCTTAGCAAATTAAGGACATCAGGTTTACCAAATCATAGAATCAAATTGAAAGTTGGTACTCCCATTATGCTTATGAGAAATTTGGACCAGTCAGATGGATTGTGTAATGGAACAAGATTGATTGTCACAAGGTTGGCCAATCATGTCATTGAGGCAAAAATTATTTCTGGCAAGAACATAGGTAACCTTTTTTACATTCCTCGAATGTCTATGTCACCTTCAGAGTCACCGTGGCCATTTAAGTTGATTAGGAGACAATTTCCAATTATTGTCTCTTACGCAATGACAATTAATAAGTCTCAAGGCCAGTCTCTTGATAGTGTTGGTTTGTATTTGCCTTCTCCCGTGTTTAGTCATGGACAACTTTATGTTGCAATCTCAAGAGTTACTACAAAAAGTGGTCTTAAGATCTTAATACACGACAAAGAGAATGTTCCGTGCTCCACTACCACAAATGTTGTATACAAAGAGGTTTTCCAATCACTTTGTTAGAAGGTAAGCTTATTCTTCTTTTCCATCTTTGTAACTGTATATGAAACACAGAATATTTATATGCCTTAAATTTTATTCTTAATCATATATTGTTTTATACATTTTATAATGTAGGTATACGATGCATGTTGTTGCCTGGTTGCAATCATACAAGAAGATAGCATCTGATATTTATTCCAGCAAATATGGTTATTGTTTTTATTTTAAGACATAAAAAATTGAATGTATTAATAGCTTTTTCATTGTTTTGCCGTTTTGTATCATGTGTTTAACATTTATTAATATTTACTAAAACTTGGAAAACACTTAGGCTAAATATATGTCGTTAATTTATATAAGGGAACATTACAGGTGATAGACTGATTCATATAATATCATCTCGACCAGACCCGTGCGATAGCACGGATTTCCTACTAGCACTGGTTAAAATGAGTAGTTATAACTTTACGTAAAACTTAAATTTGTAAGTCTATCAACTAAGAATTCTAGAAGATATAGTTGAAATTTAAAATTGATATTTTAAATTCATTTGTTAAAAGTAAACTTCTTTTTTTTTTATCAACCCTCATAAATAAAAATGTTAAACTCGAGTTACATCTTTGGCTACGTCACAAGCTTATGTTCTCAACTAGAATGAGTTCAAGTTTGTAAGAAAGGTTCAAAACAGCCTTCAGATTGATGACAGCACCGGGACGGTTTCTACCAGAAAAGTTCAGAAAAGAAAATAAATAATAAGAAAGATTCAAAAGAAAAAGTAAAACATAATATACAATAATTTAATTGACATATGCATCATATGTATATAAAGTATTTGTTGCCACGAGAATAAAACATGCATAAATATTTGTTGTACTATTAATTTATTATTCTAATTAAATCATAACGTCACATATATGCCAATTGGTTGTAATAGTTGTGTTTTAAATTATAAACTTTATATAATAAATTATAATAATTAAGTCATAAGCCAACAATTCAATCATAAAGTCACATATATACGCTATTGGTTGAGAATTAAATTATAAACTAATAAATCGTGTCAAAGGCGAATCCATTTATATAATGGAATTGTTTGGAAATAACACAGCTCAAGAAAAAATAAATAAACAGAATACAACCAATAACACAAGAATATAACATAGAAATTCCAAAACCGGAGAAAAACCACGACCGTTGTCTAAATAGACAATCAGAGAATTATTACTATGTGAAAATTTTACAACACATAGACTTCTATACTCTCACACCAATCTCCTAGTATACCCACACTCTTACAAAGCAAATATTTAAACTAAATCTCAAAAGACTCTAATACAAGAGCATAAGAGAACAAAGAAAACCAAATATAAGCTTAAAGTGTTTTTTGACTAGTGTATCTAAAAACAAAGAACTTAGGTCTAATATATAGCCTTGGTCTCCCCTTGCTTCACCACACTAAGTAACGTGGGACTTCTCAAATAACTACTTTTAACTTCTTTCTTTATTTAAGAATTTAGGCAACATTAGACATACAATCAACTCCAAAAGGAATAAGGTTACAACCCACACAGAAAGTAATAATAATAATTGATAATGTATAAAAATGTTTAATTTATATCGATATTTGATTTTGTTTTTATAAATAATATTCTTTTCTTTTATGTAAATATGTTATTTGAAAAAATGTAATAAAAAATAATTATTTTTTCTCTAAAAATATGAAGTGTTACCAAACGTTACATTTGAAAATATCGCCTGACCGCTAGAATGTGAGAGAAAGTTGTTATTGAATAATGCAACTCAACATCATTTTATTACATGAATGATCATTTGCTTATATAGCAAGCAATCACACTCATAGCTACCAACCTCTTAACTAACTCCTAGTTAGTTATTCTATTTGTCAATTATATTTTAACATCCCTTGATTTGAAATTGGCAATAGATATAGATTACGACATGATACTCATGATACTGACATTAGATTCATGCATATTATCAACAAGACTCAAATGAGACAAACTACAATTCTAGTTTTGATGTAATTGAAAGTCTCAAGCTTCACAGGTTTAGTTAGCACATCTGCAAGTTGCTCTCATGTGCTGCAATGCTTCATCTTAATTGTACCATCTTTGGTCAAGTCTTAAATCTATGTACTCATATCTTCCATACATCATCGGGTTTTTTGACAACTTGATTATGGAACTGTTGTCACACATGATGATTGTATCTTGGCTTTGAGTATGACTAAGCTTATGAAGAATGCTTCGAAACCACACTACTTGACGAGCACATGAGGATCCTACAACAAACTTAACTTCAGTGGTTGAAAGAGTCACAATGGACTGCTTCTTTAAAAACCATGATATGGTCTGATCCAAGCTTGAACACATATACTATGGTGCTTTTTCTTTCATCACTATCTCCTGCATATTCGGAGTCTGGCTACCCTTGCAAGACTAACTCATCATTCATCTTGTACAGAACTCCGAGGTTAACAGTTCCCTTTAAGTACCTTAAGATTCTTTTTGTAGCTGCTATGTGAACTTCAGTTGGTCTCTCCAAATATCTAGCTACCAAGCATATTGAATAGACAAGGTCAGGCCTAGTATCAAGCAAATATATCAAACTTCCCACCATTTGCTTGTAGCTAGTGGCATTAATTGGCTTGCCATTTTCATCCTAATCAACTTGCAATATGGAATAATAGGATTACAAATTTTATTGCATTGATCCATGCCGAATATTGTGAGTATTTCATGGGCATATTTCTGTTGGAAGATGAGATTCCTGCACTTTATTGCTTTACTTCCACCCCAAGGAAGTATCTCATTTTTCCCATATTTGTCTTGGGAAACATATTCCTCATTTATTCCTTGAATCCTTCAATTTTTTTTTTGATTATTTCCTGTTTAGATTAGATCATCTACATACAAGCTGACAATCAATATCTTGTCTTCACTATGCTTCACAAATAATGTATGTTCATGAGGGAACTTTTCAAAATTCTCTTGATTGAAATATGCTTCAATCTTGCTATATCATACCTTGGTAGAGTGTCTTTCTCAGCTTTAAGACCTTGTCAATTCCTCCTTTCTCATAGCCAAGTGGGTGATCTACATACACATCTTCCATCAACTCACCATGTAAGAATGCACTCTCGACATCAAGCTGATATACCTGCCACTACTTGCAAGCTACAAGTGCTAAGACAATCCTGATAGTATCCCATTTTGCTATAGGAGAAAGAACTTCATTGTAATATATGCCATGTTGTTATGATTGCCTTTTAGCCACAAGCCTTTCTTTGTATTTTTCTACTTCCCCTTTTTCATTGCATTTTGTTTTGTATATCCATTTGACACCAACTTTCTTGGCTCTTGGTGGTAGATTAACTAGGCTCTAGTTATCATTTTTCTCAATACTTTCAACTTTCAAGTCCATAGTTTTCCTCCACTTCTCATGCTTGACTACTTCATCATAGTTGAGAGGATCATTGCTGCTACAAAACATTGCTAAGTTGTGTAGTTATTCTTCTTCCTCCTCTTGTGAGTTTTTAATCTAGTCATTCAAGTACCCTGGACTTTTTCTTTGCCTCACATAATTCTCTTTCCAACTTGGACATTCACTCTGATAGTGCCATATCTTGTGGCACTTGAAACATTGGATATGGTCTCTGCTCAGTCTTCCTCGGCCATGACCATGAAAGCCACCACATTCCCTACCTCGGTTGTTGATGCCATCATGACCATAAATTGCAATCTTTAACACATGTTCATCCTCTTTTTCTTGATTGATCTTCATTTGTTGCTCATGCACCAAGAGACTACTCTGTAACTCATCAATGAACAAGGTTTTAACATCGTTTAATTCTTCTATAGAGCATGCCACATAATTAAATTTTATGGTCATAGGCCTCAACACCTTCTCAATAATGGTGGTTTGCTCAATCTTCTGACCTTGAGCAGTCATCTTGTTTGCAATAGCCAAAGTTCTTGCAAAATATTCATCAACTGTTTCGTTATCCTTCATGCAAACAACTTCAGACTCTCAACGCAGAACCTGTTATTGAGCTCTCTTCACTTTTGTGGACCCTTGATACTTCCTGCACATGGACTCCTAGATATCTTTGGTTGTGTTGCGATTTAAAATTGTTTCAAGAATTGTTCGATCAATTACTTGAAGCTAATAGTTCTTGGTCTTGAGATCTTTGAGCTTGCTCTCTTCTGCGAGTTTTCTCTGTTCCGGCGTTGCATTTGGCGGTGCAACCATAACACCATTCTTTTCCAATTCCCAATACTCTTTGGATCTAAGAAGATCTCCTTGAGCATGGCCCATTGATCGTAGAATCCATCGAAATTGGGAATTGTTGGTGTGAAGAATTTAGATGAGTCAGCCATGAAAATGATTCAGATGAGGGACCGGTACGAGAGGATAACTAGAATAACGAGAATAACGACTTTCTATCACCACGAAATCGGAACTGTGTTTCTTGAATGAAAAAGGCACAACTGAATCATCAACCAGTGCTCTAGATACCACTTGTTATAATGTCAGAGAAAGTTTTTATTAAACGATGCAGCTCAACATCGCTCTAGACACCACTTGTTATACTGTGAGAGAAAGTTTTTATTAAATGATGCAGCTCAACATCATTTTATTTAGGGTTGTTCATGATATGGTTTATTGAGAAAACCAATCCGAACCGAACCAAACCATAATCAATATTTATTCGAACTAAACCGAATATTTCAATTTACTTAGAACCGAACTGAACCATAATCATCGGTTTGGTATACCGTTTCGAAATTTCAAACCCTACCAAACCGTTTGAAGTTAATTTTTTTCAAACCGAACAATTTGTTAAAGAACCGAATCATTAAACTATTTTTAACCTAAAAAAATATTAAAACTTGATTTTTTTATTTTTTATTTTAAGTTTCGATTCGGTTCGCTTATATTTTCGGTTCAATTCTAAAACTGTTTATACAATATGGTTTGTTCAATAACAAAATATAACAGTTCAATTATTTTAACTTCAATACAATTCAGTTCGACGATATGGTTCAGTTCATAGTTTTTTTTAACCGCGCTAATTTTATTATATGAATGATCAATTACTTGTATAACAAGCAATCACAATCATAGCTAACAACCTCTTAACCAAACCTAATTAGTTATTTTATTGACCAATTATATTCTAAACACTACCAAATATTGAATTGTTAAATGGAATTGCCAAAGTCCAAGGCAATGAAAACACAAACCTGGTTCTGTTGACCGATGGAAATCTTCAAACAAAAAGAATACATCATCCTAATTGATTGTTCAACATAACCAAATATCATAGTATATACAAAGGTCACACAAACGTTCATGAACATCTATCTATTCCATTTGTCCACGTGTCCATGGGACCCACACACCTTCTCCCGCTCAGTTTTTCTATAAATACTCCAACTCTCTTCCATAGTATCCATCACAAACACTTCTTCATAATTCACATTCTTCTACTCCAAGTTTCACAATGGCATCATCATCATCAGCTACCATGTTGAAGTTATTTTTCGCCTTTGCCGTCTTAGCCGCCACGGCTTCAGCCCAAGGCCTCGGCCTCTCCCCTGTTTCGCCTCCAGGTCCCGACACCGGAGATGCCGGATATGTTACAAATTCTATGGCTATGATCGGAGTGTCAATTGTGTTGTCAATGTTTGCTATTTTGAAGCATTAGAAAATTCCATGATTTATTCATCTTCTTTTCTTATTGCATACAGATTGCCATATGTAAAATAAATTGTTAGAGAGATTTTTACTGTATTTACTTTTTGTATACAATCTTTATTGTGTATGTTAAAATAATAAAGAACGATTTAAATAATATCATTGTTGAATGAAAAAAAATAATATCATTGTTGAACTTGACATCTATTGCTTTACATGAGAAGCTTATCGAGTATTGAGATAAACTCAAATGAATCATACAAAGTGGTGGAAAAAATATTTTATATGTGTAAGTATAAAATAGTTGTGGTAACATCACTTTTAAAATTAATCTCACTTTTTGCAAGGGGTGCATAGGGTAGAAATAGGATATAGGATTTGTAAGGAAAAAGTATGATATCATTGATATGTGTTTATGAGAGACTTAGATTTATGTTTGAGTTTCACTTTTTAGAAAAATCTGCAGATTTATGTTTGGGTTTGACTTTTTTAAAAAATCTGCCTTGATTGTTAACTTATTTTAATTAGTATGACATATATTTAAAAAGACTAACCAGCAAGATAAACTCTGTTATTATATAACATTGTTGAGAAATTCTGATTCATCGTTATCATAATAATTATCATCATCGATTAAAATAATGATGATGATAGTGATGATAATGACAACGAATTAGTTAAGATATTGATATTTTGCAAAATAAACCAGAAAAGAATGAACTGTTACTTTAAAGAATTTGGGGCATTGAACCAAGTTCTACGTGTTAAAGAGCAGAGAGATGAATTATGACTAATAAGTGTCAAAGGCGGATCCATTTATATAATGGAATAAGGCTACAGCCCACACAGAAAGTAATAATAATAATTGATAATGTATAAAAATGTTTAATTTATATTGATATTGATTTTGTTTTTATAAATAAATATCTTTTTCTCTTATGTAAATATTTTATTTGAAAAAATGTAATAAAAGAAATAATTAATTTTTCTCTAAAAATATGAAGTGTTATGAAAATATCGTTTGACCGCTAGAATGTGAGAGGAAGTTGTTATTGAATAATGCAACTCAACATTATTTTATTACATGAATGAGCAATTGCTTATATAGCAAATAATCACACTCATAGCTACCAACCTCTTAACTAACTCCTAGTTTGTTATTCTATTTGTCAATTATATTTTAACACACTCCCTTGATCTGAAATTGGCAATAGATATAGATTACAACATGATACTCATGATACTGACATTAGATTCATACATTTGTCAACAAGACTGAAATGAGACAAACTACAATTCTAGTTTTGATGTAATTAAAAGTCTCAAGCTTCACAGGTTTAGTTAGCACATCTGCAGGTTGCTCTCATGTGCTGCAATGCTTCATCTTAATTGTACCATTTTTGGTCAAGTCTTAAATCTATGTACTCATATCTTCCATACATCATCGGGTTCTTTGACAACTTAATTATGGAACTGTTGTCACACATGATGATTGTACCTTGGCTTTGAGTATGACTAAGCTTGTGAAGAATGCTTCGAAACCACACTACTTGACGAGCACATGAGGCTCCTACAACAAACTTAACTTCAGTGGTTGAAAGAGTCACAATGGACTGCTTCTTTAAAGACCATGATATGGCCCGATCCAAGCTTGAACACATATCCTATTGTGCTTTTTCTTTCATCACTATCTCCTACATATTCGGAGTCTGGCCACCCTTGCAAGACTAACTCATCATTCATCTTGTAGAGAACTCCCAAATTGACAGTTCCCTTTAAGTACCTTAAGATTCTTTTTGTAGCTGCCATGTGAACTTCAGTTGGTCTCTCCAAATATCTAGCTACCAAGCATATTGAATAGACAAGGTCAGGCCTAATATCAAGCAAATATATCAAGCTTCCCACCATTTGCTTGTAGCTAGTGGCATCAATTTGAAGGATAGAAAAACACTTAGAAAGGGGGGGGGATTGAATAAGTGTAACTTTAAATCTTGAACGATAAAAATAAATTGCACAATTATTTTTATCCTGGTTCACTGTTAACGAAGCTACTCCAGTCCACCCCCGCAGAGATGATTTACCTCAACTGAGGATTTAATCCACTAATCGCACGGATTACAATGGTTTTCCACTTAGTCCACGACTAAGTCTTCCAGAGTATACAGATCACAACTTGATCACTCCAGGAACACTGCTTAGTTCACTCCTAAGACTTTTCTAGAGTCTACTGATCAACACGATCACTCTAGGCTTAGTTCACTCCTAAGACTTTCTGCTCAGCCAACTGCCAAGACTTCCTAGAGTATACAGATCACACGATCACTCTAGTTCCTTACAACTTAATGTAATCAATTCAAGAGTTTACAAATGCTTCTTAAAAGCGATAATCACAACTGTGATATTTCTCTTACGGTTTAAGCTTAATCTCACTAAGATATTACAACAGCAATGTAGTGAGTTGATGAAGATTCTGAGCTTTGATTGAACAGCGTTTCAGCAAGTTAATGTGAGCGTTTTTGGTGTAGAATCGTTAACCTTGCTTCTCATCAGAACTTCATATTTATAGGCGTTGAGAAGATGACCGTTGAATGCATTTAATGCTTTGCGTGTTCCGTACAGCTTTGCATTTAATGTTATACGCTTTTGTCAACTACCTCGAGCCTTGTTCACGCTGTGTCTACTGACGTAGCCTTTAGTAGCTTTAACGTTCCTTTTGTCAGTCAGCGTAGTCTGCCACGTGTACTTCCTTCTGATCTGATGTTTGTGAATACGACGTTTGAATATCATCAGAGTCAAACAGCTTGGTCCATAGCATCTTCTGATCTTGAAGTGCTTCTGTTGCGTGATACCATCTTCTGATCTTCAGTGCTTCTGATCTCATGTTCTTCTGATGCTTCCATAGACCCATGTTCTGATTCTGCTTCGACCATCTTCTGATGTCTTGCCAGACCATGTTCTGATGTTGCATGCTGAACCATTTGAGACACAACTTCTGAGCGCTGAATTATGCGTACTCTTTATATATTTCCTGAAAGGGAAATTGCATTGGATTAGAGTACCATATTATCTTAAGCAAAATTCATATTATTGTTATCATCAAAACTAAGATAATTGATAAGAACAAATCTTGTTCTAACAATCTCCCCCTTTTTGATGATGACAAAAACATATATAAATGATATGAATTTGCGATCAGAAAGAGTAGACGGCAAAAGACAAATTACACAGCTATAGCATAAGCATATGAATATGTCTCCCCCTGAGATTAACAATCTCCCCCTGAGATAAATAATCTCCCCCTGAAATAAATACTCGAAGAACTTTGATAAAAGACTTCCCTGATTATTTCGGTAGAGACGATCATATAAGCTTCTGCCTTCAGAGAATTCATAGCTTCTGACTTCTGCTTCCATTGGACAGCTTCAGAACTTGAATTTCTTTAGATCCTTAGAACACTCACAGCTTCTGATTCCTGCTTCCATCGTGGACAGCTTCAGAACTTGAATTTCTTTGATCTTCAGAACATTCACAGCTTCTGACTTCTGCTTCCATTCAGGACAGCTTCAGAACTTGAGTTTTCTGGATCTTTTAGAACATTCACATCTTCTGATTTCTGCTTCCCTCGGATAGCTTCAGAACTTTGAATGTCTACCAACCTCGCTTCATGCTAGATTTGTATCAGAACATTGTTGAATGTACCAGAGCATCATCAGAGCATCTCTACATCCTGAAATGTTACAGAACAAAAACTAAACGACAAAAGTCAGCATGAACGAGTTAGAACATAAAATGTATGTTTGAGCACATTATATGTATCAGAGCCATATAGGCTGAAATAATATATCAGAGCAAATAATGTATCAGAGCCATAACATTATATGTATCAGAGCAAATAGAATTTTGTCATAACATGATAGACAATGATATTCAAATTCTATTATCAGTGCTTCTGATCGTGCTACTGATTCCTGAAGCTTGACAGCACTCAGCTTGCTTCAGTTTCCAAAAGCTTATTCTTTTTACAGAATAACGCTTCTTATGGTTTTGCTTCTAGTGTTTGCTTTGAAGATGCACTTCACTTCTCTGTACCTGCAAAACACTTAAACCATATAGAACTTGCAGTTCTTGTTAGTGAATGTGTGGGAGCCTTTACCCAGCAACTGATAAATCATTTATCATTTATCTTTCTCCCCCTTTTTGTCATAACATCAAAAAGAATATTTAAAAAGATTCAGATGTATAAAACGACAAAAGAAAACATTTACTGGAATGTAAAACACAAAGAAACTTTTTCATTAATAAACAAAGGATATTACAAAAAGGTTCCTATGTTTAACAAGATGAAAAACATTCCTAGCAAATACAAAAAAGGATTTCCAAAGAGGAAATCACTACAAAAAATAAAAACAAAACCCTAGCTAGACACGCTCTGTGTCAACCCATCAAGAATCCCGGAGGACTTCTTGTCTTCCAGACTGGAACCTCCACTGTAGGAGAGATCCAAGTGACCAAAGAGGAAGAGAGGGACAGTTCACAGACAGAGAGCTAATGTTGCAAACGGGGCTTTTCCTCAACATAGAAGTCAAGAATATCATTCTTAACCTCCTCCCATAACTCAAGAAAGTCTTCTGTCTTTGGATGAAAGTTGATAACAACATCAAAGAAGAGTCTGACTTGAGCGGTATTAGAAGAGCCATCCCGAGATGCACAGAGATCTGTCGCCTTTGAGTCATGGAGCTACAACAGGCTTAGGATGCACGCTAGGTTTTGAGAGAAGAAATGGAAAAACGAGAGAGAGAGAGAGAGAAAAAACTTTAAGAGGAAAACAAAGAGATAGGAAACCAAAAAACATTTTGAAGAGTATTTAAAACGAAATAAAGTGAAACGAATGATGACTAGCATTAAATGTTACGTGACGTGAGGAGAGATAATAAAGACAACTGAGGTGACTAGCACAGTTACCTATGGTCGGCGTCCCTTCAACTGCACGCGCGTTTTTCCATGAATAGTAACGACAGGTTTACCATCCCGAGACAAAGCGTAACAGCTGTATTGCTTTAAAAGAGGTTCTGAATCAACTTAGACAATGAAACGTTAGTAATAACCGAATCATAATTTCTAAAAGAATTCAATCAGAACTTCTGACAATAAAAATGTTCCACATTCATTTCAGAAGATACTCATATATAAGAACTTCTCATCTTCTCATTCTGGGCATAAATCCATACTGATGTTCTTCAGAATGAACTTAAACCTATCTTCAGCCAGGGGTTTAGTAAAGATATCAGCCCATTGATGGTCTGTATCAACAAAGTTTAAAGATATAACACCCTTCTGAACATAGTCCCTTATGAAATGATGTTTAATCTCAATATGTTTAGCTTTTGAATGAAGAATAGGATTTTTAGATAAACATATAGCAGAAGTATTATCACAGAATATAGGAATGTTACTCTCAAATATCTGATAATCTTCCAACTGACTCTTCATCCAGAGCATCTGTGTACTACAACCAGCAGCAGCGACATATTCTGCTTCTGTTGTTGATAGAGCAATAGTTGCTTGCTTCTTGCTATACCAAGAGATCAAATGACTTCCAAGAAATTGGCAACTTCCTGAAGTACTTTTTCTTTCAATTCTGTCTCCAGCATAGTCAGCATCGCAGAATCCTACTAAGTTGTATTCTTTAGATTTTCTGTAAACTAAACCAACATTAGTAGTACCTTTCAGATACCTTAGAATTCTCTTAACAGCAGTTAAATGAGATTCTCTAGGATCTGATTGAAATCTAGCACACAAACAAACACTGAATAGAATGTCAGGTCTAGAAGCAGTCAGATATAGAAGAGATCCTATCATACCTCTGTATAACTTCTGATCTACCTTCTTACTTACCTCATCCTTACCTAGGATGCATGTTGGATGCATAGGAGTTTTGGCTTCTTTGCAGTCCAGAAGATTAAACTTCTTCAGAAGTTCCTTCACATACTTGGTTTGGTGAACATATGTTCCTTCTGATGTTTGATTTATTTGTATTCCAAGAAAATACTTGAGTTCTCCCATCATGCTCATTTCAAACTCAGCCTGCATAGACTTAGCAAACTCCTTTCCAAGTGTAGCATTAGATGTTCCAAAAATAATATCATCTACATATATTTGACAGATTAAAAAATCCTTTTCAAAGGTTTTACAAAAGAGAGTAGTGTCCACTTTTCCTCTAGTGAAACCATTATCTAGAAGGAAAGAACTTAAGCGTTCATACCAAGCTCTGGGAGCTTGCTTCAATCCATATAATGATTTCTTTAATTTAAACACATGATTCGGAGACATAGAGTCTTCAAAACCAGGAGGTTGATGGACATAAACTTCTTCATCTATATAACCATTTAAGAAGGCACTCTTAACATCCATCTGATAGAGAATGATGTTATGTTGAGTGGCAAAAGAAATTAATAGACGAATAGACTCTAACCTGGCTACTGGTGCAAAGGTTTCTGTATAGTCAATCCCTTCTTGCTGACTATAACCCTGAGCCACCAGTCTGGCTTTGTTCCTTACCACTTCACCTTTCTCACTGAGCTTGTTTCTGAAGACCCATTTTGTACCAATTATATTGAATCCATCTGGTCTAGGAACAAGATCCCAAACATCATTCCTTGTAAACTGATTCAGTTCTTCTTGCATAGCAATTATCCAGTCTGGATCTTCTAGAGCATGATCAACAGAAGTTGGCTCGATCAAAGATACAAGACCTAATTGACAGTCTGCATTGTTCTTAAGGAATGCTCTTGTTCTGATCGGATCATCCTTCTTTCCAAGAATGACATCTTCTGAATGACCGGAGATGAGTCTGGATGATCTTCTGACAGATGGTTCTTCAGAAATACTTAGATCCTCCAGAGAAGCTGATACTTGATCTTCAGATTCTTTGCTTTTGAGAAGCTCTGCTTCTGATGCATTGCTTCTAGGCTCAACAACTTCTGATATGTCGATATCATAACCTGCAAAATTATCAACCTGCTTTGGTTTTTCAGAACCAAGCTTATCATCAAACCTGATATTGATTGATTCTTCCACAACCAATGTTTCAGTATTGTATACTCTGTAGCCTTTTGAGCGTTCAGAATATCCAAGAAGGAAACATTTTTTAGCTTTGGAATCAAACTTACCAAGATGATCTTTAGTGTTCAGAATAAAGCATACACATCCAAAAGGATGGAAATATGAAATGTTGGGCTTTTTATTCTTCCACAATTCATAGGGAGTCTTATTTAGAATAGGTCTGATAGAGATTCTATTCTGAATATAGCATGCAGTGTTTATTGCTTCTGCCCAGAAATGCTTAGCCATATTGGTTTCATTGATCATGGTTCTGGCCATTTCTTGCAGAGTCCTATTCTTTCGTTCTACAACCCCATTTTGCTGTGGAGTTCTAGGACAAGAGAAATCATGGGCAATACCATTTTCTTTGAAGAATTCTTCAAAGGATCTGTTCTCAAATTCACCACCATGATCACTTCTGACCTTTATGATTTTACACTCTTTTTCAGATTGAATCTGAATGCAGAAATCAAAAAACACTGAATGAGTCTCATCCTTGTGTTTCAAGAATTTTACCCACGTCCAGCGGCTATAATCATCTACGATGACTAATCCATATTTCTTTCCTCTGACAGATGCTGTTTTGACTGGGCCAAACAGATCAATGTGCAAGAGTTCTAATGGCCTTGAGGTAGAAACAACATTCTTAGACTTGAATGCAGGTTTGGAGAACTTGCCCTTCTGACATGCTTCACAAAGAGCATCTGATTTGAATTTCAGATTAGGGAGTCCTCTGACAAGATTCAGTTTGTTAATCTGAGAGATCTTTCTCAAGCTAGCATGACCTAATCGTCTGTGCCAGACCCACTGCTCTTCAGAAACAGACATAAGACAAGTCACCTTCTGACTCATAAGATCTTGCAGATCTGTCTTATAAATGTTATTCTTCCTCTTGCCTGTAAATAGGATTGAGCCATCCTTCTGATTTACAGCCTTGCAAGACTTTTGATTAAAGATTATATCATAACCATTGTCACTTAATTGACTGATAGATAAGAGGTTATGAGTTAAACCTTCTACAAGAAGTACATTAGAAATGGAAGGAGAGTTACCAGACTTTATAGTTCCAGAGCCAATTATCTTGCCCTTCTGATCTCCTCCAAACTTGACTTCTCCTCCAGACTTAAGCACCAGGTCTTGGAACATAGACCTTCTTCCTGTCATGTGTCGCGAGCATCCAGAGTCCAGGTACCATGACATGTTGTGCTTTGTCCTTCTTGCAGCCAAGGATATCTGCAATAGGAATAATCTTATCCTTAGGTACCCACATTTTCTTGGGTCCTTTCTTGTTAGATTTTCTCAAGTTCTGATTGAACTTGGGTTTGACATTATAAGCAATAGGAGGAACAACATGATAATTCTTAATGTGAGTTTCATAATATTTCCTAGGTTGTGTCACATGCTTCTTAGTGTGTGTAATGTGAAAACTTTGTGCATGTGAAGTGTGCCTAATATCATGGGAGTGGCCATACTTGAACTGATCATACAATGGCTTGTATGTAATTTTCATTTCATCAACAGGTTCAAGTTTGTATGGGATTTCACCCTCATAACCAATGCCGACTCTTTTGTTTCCAGACACAGCATATATCATAGAAGCTAGCTGACTTCTGCCAATACTTCTAGATAAGAACTTTCTGAAACTTAAATCATATTCTTTCAGAATATGGTTCAGACTAGGAGTGGATTTTTCTGAATCAGAAGGAGATCCAACATTATTGGATAATTTTAAAAGTTTTTCTTTTAATTCAGAATTCTCCAACTCAAGCTTCTTTGTTTCAAATTCAAATTGCTTTTTCAGCTTTTTGTATTTGAGACTAATCTGAGACTTGAGTTCCAGAAGTTCAGTTAGACCGGAAACTAACTCATCTCTAGTAAGTTCAGAAAATACCTCTTCAGAATCTGATTCTGATGTAGATTCTGATCCGTCATCTTCTGTCGCCATCAGCGCACAGTTGGCCTGCTCATCTTCTGAATCATCTTCTGACTCATCCCAGGTTGCCATAAGACCTTTCTTCTTATGAAACTTTTTCTTGGGACTTTCCTTCTGAAGATTTGGACATTCATTCCTGAAGTGTCCTGGTTCATTGCATTCATAGCACATGACCTTCTTCTTGTCAGATCTTCTGTCATCAGAAGATTCTCCATGTTCAAATTTCCTTGAACTTCTGAAGCCTCTGAACTTCCTTTGCTTGCTCTTCCAGAGTTGATTTAGCCTTCTGGAGATCAGGGACAGTTCATCTTCTTCTTCAGATTCTGATTCTTCATGATCTTCTTCTCTGGCCTGAAAAGCGTTAGTGCATTTCTTGATATTTGATTTTAATGCAATAGACTTACCTTTCTTTTGAGGCTCATTTGCGTCCAGCTCAATCTCATGACTTCTCAAGGCGCTGATAAGCTCTTCCAGAGAAACTTCATTCAGATTCTTCGCAATCTTGAATGCAGTCACCATAGGACCCCATCTTCTGGGTAAGCTTCTGATGATCTTCTTTACGTGATCCGCCTTGGTGTATCCCTTGTCAAGAACTCTCAATCCAGCAGTAAGAGTTTGAAATCTTGAAAACATCTTTTCAATGTCTTCATCATCCTCCATCTTGAAGGCTTCATACTTCTGGATTAAGGCTAGAGCTTTAGTCTCCTTGACTTGAGCATTTCCTTCATGAGTCATTTTCAAGGACTCATATATATCATAGGCCGTTTCCCTGTTAGATATCTTCTCATACTCAGCATGAGAGATAGCATTCAGCAAAACAGTTCTGCATTTATGATGATTCCTGAAAAGCTTCTTCTGATCATCATTCATTTCTTGCCTTGACAGCTTTACGCCTCTGGCATTTACGGGATGTTTGTAACCATCCATTAGAAGATCCCATAGATCACCATCTAGACCCAGAAAGTAACTTTCCAGTTTATCTTTCCAGTATTCAAAGTTTTCACCATCAAATACCGGCGGTCTAGTATAACCATTGTTACCGTTGTATTGCTCGGCAGAACCAGATGTAGATGCAGGTGTAGGTGTAGTCCTTTCACTTTCATCAACCATCTTTTACTGAAGCGTTTTTCTCTTCCTGAATCTTTTCTAAACACGGTTAAGTGCTTGCACCTTAGAACCGGCGCTCTGATGCCAATTGAAGGATAGAAAAACACTTAGAAAGGGGGGGGATTGAATAAGTGTAACTTTAAATCTTGAACGATAAAAATAAATTGCACAATTATTTTTATCCTGGTTCACTGTTAACGAAGCTACTCCAGTCCACCCCCGCAGAGATGATTTACCTCAACTGAGGATTTAATCCACTAATCGCACGGATTACAATGGTTTTCCACTTAGTCCACGACTAAGTCTTCCAGAGTATACAGATCACAACTTGATCACTCCAGGAACACTGCTTAGTTCACTCCTAAGACTTTTCTAGAGTCTACTGATCAACACGATCACTCTAGGCTTAGTTCACTCCTAAGACTTTCTGCTCAGCCAACTGCCAAGACTTCCTAGAGTATACAGATCACACGATCACTCTAGTTCCTTACAACTTAATGTAATCAATTCAAGAGTTTACAAATGCTTCTTAAAAGCGATAATCACAACTGTGATATTTCTCTTACGGTTTAAGCTTAATCTCACTAAGATATTACAACAGCAATGTAGTGAGTTGATGAAGATTCTGAGCTTTGATTGAACAGCGTTTCAGCAAGTTAATGTGAGCGTTTTTGGTGTAGAATCGTTAACCTTGCTTCTCATCAGAACTTCATATTTATAGGCGTTGAGAAGATGACCGTTGAATGCATTTAATGCTTTGCGTGTTCCGTACAGCTTTGCATTTAATGTTATACGCTTTTGTCAACTACCTCGAGCCTTGTTCACGCTGTGTCTACTGACGTAGCCTTTAGTAGCTTTAACGTTCCTTTTGTCAGTCAGCGTAGTCTGCCACGTGTACTTCCTTCTGATCTGATGTTTGTGAATACGACGTTTGAATATCATCAGAGTCAAACAGCTTGGTGCATAGCATCTTCTGATCTTGAAGTGCTTCTGTTGCGTGATACCATCTTCTGATCTTCAGTGCTTCTGATCTCATGTTCTTCTGATGCTTCCATAGACCCATGTTCTGATTCTGCTTCGACCATCTTCTGATGTCTTGCCAGACCATGTTCTGATGTTGCATGCTGAACCATTTGAGACACAACTTCTGAGCGCTGAATTATGCGTACTCTTTATATATTTCCTGAAAGGGAAATTGCATTGGATTAGAGTACCATATTATCTTAAGCAAAATTCATATTATTGTTATCATCAAAACTAAGATAATTGATAAGAACAAATCTTGTTCTAACACAATTGGCTTGCCATTTTCATCCTAATCAACTTGCAATATGGAATAATAGGATTACAAATTTTATTGCATTGATCCATGCCAAAAATTGTGAGTATTTCATGGGCATATTTCTGTTGGGAGATGAGATTCCTGCACTTTATTGCTTTACTTCCACCCCAAGGAAGTATCTCATCTTTCCCATATTTGTCCTGGGAAACATATTCCTCATTGATTCCTTGAATCCTTCAAACATTTTTTTTTGATTATTTCCTGTTTAGATTAGATCATCTACATACAAGCTGACAATCAATATCTTGTCTTCACTATGCTTCACAAATAATGTACGCTCATGAGGGAACTTTTCAAAATTCTCTTGATTGAAATATGCTTCAATCTTGCTATACCAGACCCTTATAGAGTGTCTTTCTCAGCTTTAAGACCTTGTCACTTCCTCC
Source organism: Vicia villosa (assembly GCF_029867415.1). Classification (NCBI taxonomy): domain Eukaryota; kingdom Viridiplantae; phylum Streptophyta; class Magnoliopsida; order Fabales; family Fabaceae; genus Vicia; species Vicia villosa. Next base: position 187,182,259 of record NC_081182.1, on the reverse strand, counting down.
TTTCTCATAGCCAAGTGATTGATCTACATACACATCTCCCATCAACTCACCATGTAAGAATGCACTCTCGACATCAAGCTCATATATCTGCCACTTCTTGCAAGCTACAAGTGCTAACACAATCCTGATAGTATCCCATTTTTCCATAGGAGAAAAACTTCATTGTAATATATGCCATGTTGTTGTGATTACCTTTTAGCCACAAGCCTTTCTTTGTATTTTTCTACTTCCCCTTTTCATTGCATTTTGTTTTGTATATCCATTTGACACCAAATTTCTTGTCTCTTGGTGGTAGATTAACTAGGCTTTAGTTATCATTTTTCTCAATACTTTCAACTTTCAAGTCCAAAGTTTTCCTCCACTTGTCATGCTTGACTACTTCATCATAGTTGAGAGCATCATTGCTGCTATAAAACATTGCTAAGTTGTGTAGTTGCTCTTCTTCCTCCTGTTGTGAGTTTTTCACCTAGTCATTAAAGTACCCTGAACTTTTTCTTTTCCTCACATCATTCTCTTGCCAACTTGGACATTCACTCTGATAGTGCCATATCTTGTGGCACTTGAAACATTTGATCTGGTCTCTGCTCAGTCTTCCTCTGCCATGACCATGAAAGCCACCACATCCCTAACCTCGATTGTTAATGCCATCACGACCATAAATTGCAATTTTTAACACATGTTCATCCTCTTTTTCTTGATTGATCTTCATTCATTGCTCATGCACCAAGAGACTACTCTGTAACTCATCAATGAACAAGGTTTTAACATCATTTAATTCTTCTATAGAGCACACCACATAATTAAATTTTGTGGTCATAGACCTCAACACCTTCTCAATAATGGTGGTTTGCTCAATCTTCTGACGTTGAGCAGTCATCTTGTTTGCAATAGCCAAAGTTCTTGCAAAATATTCATCAACTGTTTCGTTATCCTTCATGAAAATAACTTCAAACTCTCGACGCAAAACCTGTTATTGAGCTCTCTTCACTTTCGTGGACCCTTGATACTTCCTGCACATGGACTCCTAGATATCTTTGGCTGTGTTGCGATTCAAAATTGTTTCAGGAATTTTTTGATCAATTGCTTGAAGCAGATAGTTCTTGGTCTTAAGATCTTTGAGCTTGCTCTCTTCTGCGAGTTTTCTCTGTTCCGACATTGCATTTGGTGGTGCAACCATAACACCATTCTTTTCCAATTCCCATTACTCTTTGGATTTAAGAAGATCTCCTTGAGCATGGCCCATTGATCATAGATTCCATCGAAATTGGGAATTGCTGGTGTGAAGAATTTAGATGAGTCAGCCATGAAAATGATTCAGATGAGGGACTGGTACGAGAAGATAACGAGAATAACGATTTTCTATCACCACGATATCGAAACTGTGTTTGTTGAATGAAAAAGGCACACCTGAATCATCAACCAGTGCTCTAGATACCACTTGTTATAATGTGAGAGAAAATTTTTATTAAACGATGCACCTCAACATCGCTCTAGATACCACTTGTTATAATGTGAGAGAAAGTTTTTATTAAACGATGCAGCTCAACATCATTTTATTTAGGAATGTTCATTATATGGTTTATTGAGAAAACCAAACCGAACCGAACCAAATCATAATCAATATTTATTTGAACTAAACCGAACTATTTCAATTTACTTAGAACCGAAACCTAACCATATTCATTGGTTTGGTATACTGTTTCGAAATTCCAAACCCTACCAAACCGTTTGAAGTTAATTTTTTTCAAACCGAACAATTTATTAAAGAACCGAATCATTAAACTATTTTTAACCTAAAAAAATATTAAAACTTGTTTTTTTTTTTTTTTATTTTAAGTTTCGATTCGGTTCGCTTATATTTTCGGTTCAATTCTAAAACTGTTTATACAATATGGTTTGTTCAATAACCAAATATAACGATTCAATTATTTTAACTTCAATACAATTCAGTTCGACGATACGGTTCAGTTCATAATTTTTTTTTAACTGCGCTAATTTTATTACATGAATGATCAATTACTTATATAACAAGCAATCACAATCATAGCTAACAACCTCTTAACCAAACCTAATTAGTTATTTTATTGACCAATTATATTCTAAACACTACCAAATATTGAATTGTTAAATGGAATTGCCAAAGTCCAAGGCAATGAAAACACAAACCTGGTTCTGTTGACCGATGGAAATCTTCAAACAAAAAGAATACATCATCCTAATTGATTGTTCAACATAACCAAATATCATAGTATATACAAAGGTCACACAAACGTTCATGAACATCTATCTATTCCATTTGTCCACGTGTCCATGGGACCCACACACCTTCTCCCGCTCAGTTTTTCTATAAATACTCCAACTCTCTTCCATAGTATCCATCACAAACACTTCTTCATAATTCACATTCTTCTACTCCAAGTTTCACAATGGCATCATCATCATCAGCTACCATGTTGAAGTTATTTTTCGCCTTTGCCGTCTTAGCCGCCACGGCCTCAGCCCAAGGCCTCGGCCTCTCCCCTGTTTCGCCTCCAGGTCCCGACACCGGAGATGCCGGATATGTTACAAATTCTATGGCTATGATCGGAGTGTCAATTGTGTTGTCAATGTTTGCTATTTTGAAGCATTAGAAAATTCCATGATTTATTCATCTTCTTTTCTTATTGCATACAGATTGCCATATGTAAAATAAATTGTTAGAGAGATTTTTACTGTATTTACTTTTTGTATACAATCGTTTATTGTGTATGTTAAAATAATAAAGAACGATTTAAATAATATCATTGTTGAATGAAAAAAAATAATATCATTGTTGAACTTGACATCTATTGCTTTACATGAGAAGCTTATCGAGTATTGAGATAAACTCAAATGAATCATACAAAGTGGTGGAAAAAATATTTTATATGTGTAAGTATAAAATAGTTGTGGTAACATCACTTTTAAAATTAATCTCACTTTTTGCAAGGGGTGCATAGGGTAGAAATAGGATATAGAATTTGTAAGGAAAAAGTATGATATCATTGATATGTGTTTATTAGAGACTTAGATTTATGTTTGAGTTTCACTTTTTAGAAAAATCTGCAGATTTATGTTTGCGTTTGACTTTTTTGAAAAATCTGCCTTGATTGTTAACTATATATATATATATATATATATATATATATATATATATATATATATATATATATATATATATATATATATATATATATATATATATATATATATATATATATATATATATATATATATATATATATATATATATATATATATATATATATATATATATATATATATATAGCAAAACATCAAATTTGTTGAGAAATTCTGATTCATCGTCATCATAATAATTATCATCATTGATTAAAATAATGATGATGATAGTGATGATAATGACACCGAATTAGTTAACATATTGATACTTTGCAAAATAAACTAGAAAAGAATGAACTGTTACTTTAAATTTGGGGCATTGAACCAAGTTCTACGTGTTAAAGAGCGGAGAGATGAATTATGAGATGCATGCAATTTAAAAATCAATGATTCATTTAAATTGTTTTTCAAGAATAATTTGATTTTTCTAATTATTATCTTCTACATCAATTTTAATGGTTGTATATGTTTAGATAGGTGTAGGAAAAAAAAAAGGAATTCACATATTTTATAATAAACCTAGGTACATACCACAATAGTTATCTTTTGTAACAGAAGTGAAATAATTTTATCATAAATAAAATTGTTGCGGCTGGATTTCGAATCCATGACCTAAATATATATCACAACGGTTGCTTAAGATAATAGTTGTAATAGGTAGAGCGCTGCCTAATTTATCACCACAGTCACACGCTTGTGGCGGAAACCAGCATACATACAATCACATGCTACCTAACAACAGACATACATGTATATCACAACCATTGTCATATGTGTTTTTTGGAATAGTGAACCTGCAAAAGGAGTCTTTGCTTATGCAAATTATCGTCACACAAATACTCCCACGTGTTATTTCAAACAAAATATGGTCGAGATAATTGCTTTGACACTGTTAAAGTTGCAAACAATAGGCGCAAATAAAATATGTACCCCATTGTCCTGCCTCTGTAATTGTATCTATGTATTCCTTACCATTATTCAAAAACCCCAATGCATAGGAGGCCTCCTTAAAAGTCTACTTTGTATTATTATAATTGTTTTTATTTCTTTAAAAGATGTAGAACCCTTCACATAATTTAAAAAAGTCCTCAAATAACATATCTCACCAAATCCAAATAGCACAAAATGAAGTCTTCCAATTGTAAAACCTTGTTTACGCGGGGTCCATTTATGATCTTTAACTTTCCACACAAACTTCGTAGGAAATTGACTTTATGTTATATTTTTGGCTTCAAGATAGTTTTTGTTGGCCTTCATCCATGCCAAAAAATTTGTATAATGAATAATTTTTTTTCACGACTTTCTCAATATTAGCAAAATCATCATATATCGCATGTTGTTCATTTTTTAAATGAAAACCGAGTCTTTCAATGATGACTCTCTATAATGAATATCAAAAGAAAATATTCTCCAGATAGCTTCACATGCTAACAAATATCTAGGGTTGTAGTAAATCTTTATTTCATCAAAGCAATCTGATTTATTCCTATCATTGCCATCACTATAAAAGCCAACAGAAATATGATTATGCCATTTGTTGACATATTTAAAAAGATATTTTAATGATCGTAAATGATTGGACCACTCCACATTTATATGAGCATTATACTTCAATAACAAATGTTTATTATAAGTAAACACAAATTTGTTATCTACAAATGAGTCACCTTTTTGAATAAACATATAATTCTCTCTCCTTCTATATACTAGATATCCATCTACATCAATAATGGTAGAATCAACAAAAAATTTCGGAAAATGTTTCGTACGCTTTCCATTTTGCATGCATGGAGATTGTTTATTTTGAGCACCGCATGGACCATGAACCATAAGTGAAGATACAATTTTAAACAACTGATATTATTTATCTTTATTTGGAATTGATAACTATAAAATGTATCACATATTCTAACTCGCTTCACATAGTAAATTATGTTGTTTTATCACTTTATGTTGGTATTTTGTGTTGGTTTCAGGCACATAAGAGGTAGGAGTCTCTACGCGAGAAAATGAGAAGAAAACGACAAAAAAATGGAGAAAATATGAAGACTTTGCACTCATGGCGCTCAACATGGCGTTTTCCATGACGTGGCTGCCATGGGAGCCACCAGAAGTAAAGGAAAAGCGCATGTATCAGCATTTCAGGTTCATGGCGTTCATCATGGGGGCACGGCGTCCGCCATGATCCCCAGAATGGTCATGTTCACCATTTAACACTCATGGCGTCCGCCATAAACTTCAAGACCAGAAAAATAGCAATTTTGTTGAATGAATTTTCTCCCCACTTCCATAATTCTCTCCAATACTCTAACACGTTTTGAGGGCACTTTTTACCAGATTTTAACTCTATAAATAGGCCTTAGCTTTCAGTTTCAAGGATCTAATTTTTTAGAATTTAATTTTGGGTAGAAAAGTACTTTTGTAAAAGCAGATATTTCTCAAACTGAGGAATTTCTGCACCTTAGAGTTAGATTTAGAGATTTCACAAGAAAGATTTGAATCATTTGTGATGTAATCGTATCGGCATACTTTTTCCAAAATTTAATTCAGAAGTTTTTTAGTTCTAGATTTTGCAACTCTTAGTTATCACTACGTATACTTTCTTTGATATTGCAATGTTTACTGTTTGTCCTGATTTGCCACTAGTATATGCATAAATACAATTTTTTTCATATTATATGTTTTCCTGTTTATATTTATTTACTAGTACTACGTGTATAAGTACTATATTATTAATATTATATTGAATATGCTTAATTTATGTATGGAATCTGTTTGTGGTGTGTATGTACAAGCCATGTCCGGTTAAATCATTAGACTCTGGAATGTGAGAATCATCATTTCAACGTTATTTGCGTCTAAGTAGTGAATTAAATGATTAAATTGGGATTTGTTTTTGGGACTGATTTTTACACCACTTTTAACTAAAAATATTTACTCTGTAAGCGTTAATTTAGAGATACCGGTTCCATTACGACAGAAAGGAACCTCTATTTGACTTAGGTAAAAGTTCAAATTTTGTATTAAGTTAAATGCGAAAGCAAAACTTCTTTTAAATTGTAAAAAAAGTTGTTTTCAAAAATAGAGTTTAAGAGCATAAACATACGTGCGAAAGCAAACGTTTATGAACTTAAATTCCAGTGTTACGCGAGCGAAATTCTGTAACATCTTTAGACTTATTTTTCATCAAAAATAACTTTTTAATTAATCAAAAGTATTTAATTTTCAAAAACTCAAGTTTTGCACTTTAACCATGCTGACATGCGGGAACGGTAGAATAGATTTTAGGCTAAAACTCGGTTATGGTTGCGCGAAAGCGAACAATTCATTTAAATTAGTTTCTTTTAATTGAGAAAAAATATTAGGTTGCGATGACCGTATTTTTGTTTTCTTATGATTTTATCTAAGTTTTCCCTTTTAAAAAATACGTTGGTAGCGACTTCATTGCTTTCGAGCGTGTCTGCGCTCAAGTATTTTTCGCACTGCGACAACAATAATGATTTGTAAGATTTGAGTAGTTAGGCCAACAAAAGTAGTGATTTCTCTTCATCTTTGATATCTTCCCTTGTATTCATGATTCTAGATACTAGCTCATTAAATTTATTAATATGGTCAACATTACCTACATCTTCCATCTTCAATGAGTATAAACTCATTTTCATCATCAATCAATTGGTTAATGTGGTAGATACAAACTTGCTTTTTAACAAATCCCACAATTTCTTTGAAGAGGTTTCTTTCAACACAATCACTTACTCGCTGCCTTTTTTGTATTGAATTTCAATTTGATTATTTCATCTCACTCGATTTTTCATTTTCCAAAGCACAATCAAGACCTTGTTGGACCAAATAGTCTTGTATGGTGCATTGCCATATGGGGAAATCCATTCTCCCATCAAACAAAGGAATATCCAGCTTTCTATAAATAAAAAAAGGAATATCCAGCTTCAATGTAGCCATAATATTGTCTAAGAAAATAAAAATCAAATCAAATAAGATGATAGCAAACATTTGATTTCCTCCATTAATCGCAATTCGCAACGCTTGGTCTAATGTCATTTGTTAGGAATGTAACCAAAGTAAATCTCCAAAATAGAAAACCATCTCAATATAAAACTTTCTCAATAACTATTTTTGGTCAGAAAAATAGAAAACCATCTCAGCCACAATTTTTATACAGAAAAATAGTAAACCCCTCTCTAGACGTATAACTACACAAATGCCCAATACACCTAAAAGACTAGAGTTTTTATGGTGAATAAACTCAAACTATTTCTCTACATTTATAATAACTTTTTACTCTTTTTTTTCTTCACAATCACATTACTCAACGTGGGACTCGGATGAGTAACCACTTTAACAAAACATATCCTCCCTTCATTTAAAGTCTCACATCTATTCACTTCATAGTCACCTCCATCCTCACAAACTAAAAGATCGTCTTCACAACTAACCATATTAGTTGAAAGATTGCTTTTGAATTCTTTTGTCTTCCTCTTTATGCTTCGCACATCCTTTATAAATTCTACACATCTAGATTGCACGTGACTTAATTATTGACATTAATTACACTTGGCAGAGCTCATATCTCTTGGTTGAAAACTTCTACCATATTTATCACCATAGTTCTTTCTTTGCCCTCCTTTGGCTACTGGTACCTGGTTTTCTTCGGGAGATTGATCAATACCCATCATTTGTTGACTCTCCTTTAATGATTTCACTAATTCATCTAATTGTAGTATGCTCCTCCCTACTAACATTGATTACACTAATGATTTGTAAGATATAGATAGTGAGACCAACAAAAGTAGCACTTGCATTTCATCTTTGAAATATCTTTTCCTCCATTTATGATTCTAGATATCATCTCATTAAATTTATTAATATGGTCAAATACATTACCCTCATCTTCCATCTTCAATGAGTATAAATTCATTTTCATCATCAATTGATCGGTTAATGTAGTTGATGCAAACTTGCTTTCTAACAAATCACATAATTTCTTCGGAGAGGTTTCTTTCAACACGGTCACTTTTATCTGTGGAGCAAGTGCTAACCGAATTGTACTCACTTACCTTTTTTGTATAGAATTCCAATCTGATCCTTTCATCTCACTCGATTTTTCCTTTTCCAAAGCACAATCAAGACCTTCTTGTTAGATCAAATAGTCTTGTAATTTGCATTGCCATAAGGGGAAATTTATTTTCCCATCAAACAAAAGAATATCCAGCTTCAATGTAGTCAAAATTTCATAATTATAAATTGTCTAAATTAATTTCACTATTGTAATATAGTTTTGCATGTACAAATTTAATAACTTAAATAAAAGTAGATTTTTACATAAATGGTAACCTAAAAAAACTCGCTTAAATAACAAGATACATAAAAGCTTAATATATAGAAAAAAAATGTAAATATCAAATTAGAATTTAATTGTAATACACTGATGATGTAAAGAAATTTTACACCGTAAGTGAATCACAACCGTTAATTTATTAGAAGTGTTTAATTTTTATTTTTATTTTCTTAAAAATAATATAATTACAGTGGTTGTGATGTATTGACAGTATAAAATGTTTGATTGAAAGTGCATAGCAATTAAACTCATAAAATAATTCTTAAATTTTTTTTAGAAAAATAAAGCAAAACTCATTCAAATGGAATAGAAGAAAAATAACTTTGATCCAAGACTAAATAACAAAAGATACAAATAGCAGCAAAGTTTGAATTGTTAAAGAAATTTCCGAAGAGTCCGAGTAAAGCAAAACACAAACGTTGTCCAGTTGGGTGGTGGTTTTCTTCAAAGAAAAATAACCACGCGCATTCCCAAGCTTCCCAATATTCCTATAAATACTCCAACGTCTCTTCAATTATATTCATCACCACATAGCTTCAACAATAATCTACCTTCACACAACTTCTTCACAATTCACATTTTTTATTTTCGTCATTTGTTTCACCATGGCATCATCAGCAACCACGTTGAAGTTCTTTTTCGTCTTTATAGTCTTAGCTGCCATGACCTCAGCCCAAGACGATGGCCTCTCGCCGGCTTCGACTCCGGCTCCAAGTCCTGATGCCGGAGCTGCAGGATTTGTTACAAGTTCTATGGCTATGGTTGGAATGTCAATTGTGTTGTCCATGTTTGCTATTTTGAAGCATTGAGAACTTCATGATTTAATCAACTTCTTTTATATTGCAATATTGCCAATATATATGTAATAAAACACAAGAGAATTTTTTACAGTACTTAATTTTTGTGATGAATCGTTTATTGTATATGTTGAAAAAATAAAGAATGATTTTAATCAATATCAATGTTGCATAAATAATTAATATCATTCTTGAATTTATTATTATTATTATTATTATTATTATTATTATTATTATTATTATTATTATTATTATAGCAAAATTTCGCCTTCTTTCAAAAGTTTTAAAGTTTAAATAAATGATATACAATAATCATTGAAAAAGACTTCATATGTGGAGAAAAATCATTCATTAGCTTTTTAAATTTTAATAAAATTCATTTGACTTTTTATGAAAAATAATAATGATAATAGAGTCTATGTTTTTTTTGTGTAATCAATATATTATACGAGGGAGAACTAAGGCTTCTCCAACCTTTTTACACAATAAAAAGGCAAAAGCCCAACAAAAGAAATTACCAACCAATTAAAATTACGACAAAAAAAGCAAAGGTTCTTTGCTAAATTCGTAAAAGGAATAATTGGAATGGGTAATGTTCCTGCAATACGGCCATCTCCACGCCATGATTTTGATGTTCCAAACCAAATCATCAAAACTCCAATCCTCCTCCCTAAAACATATATCATTCCTCACCAACCAAATGGACCAAGTCGTGGCTAGCCAAATCACATCTACTTTCTTCACATCCACCTTTTTATCTTTAAAATACGAGTGCCAATCCATAAAACTCGACAAATACTCTTCCTCCTCTATCCCTTCTTTTCCTATCCATAAAGAAATCTCCTTCCAAATATTCTTAACAAATGAACAACCAAAAAAAGAATGATCCCTATTTTCCAACTCAATATCACAAAAGGCACACTTTAATTAACCGCATGGAATGAAATCCCTCTATAAAATAAAAGATCTTTGGTAGGAAGCCTATTTGAAAGAAGCCTCCAACCAAACGCCTTTATCTTGAACGGCACCGCCGAGTTCCACACAATCCCCTTTGCCTCCTCAAATCTACCCCAAGGTTTCTATGTGATTTTTAAATCTCTTTCAATCAAATTCCAATCACCATATAAATTAACAAGATTGGATTCAATTTGTTGACCTAAAACACTTGGCTATATAAACATATCTTAAACCAATGCTCGAGGGACGAATTTATGCAATCAAGAACCCTAGTGAAGCTCTTGAAATTTCAAGAAAAGTGAGATAGTGAATTCAATATTGAAGGGCGATTCAAGGAGTTTAAAGGATTCTAACACGTTCCTGGAGGTGTTCTGAAGCGAACCATATCATCACCATTGATCAACACGTTCAGAGCCTCAGTTATAATGGCCACGGTTTGTTGAATTTTTTGGTGCATCGATTTCAATGATTCTTGCAGAGTTAGTATAATTTGATTGCATATATGTGTTCATGATGGTGTTTCGAAGCTTTCTGCATAGGTTGATTGAAGTTTCATTATAGAACTAAGAATCCACCATTGTTAGGTTAACAAAGCTTCGAATTGGGGCTTTGCAAACCAGGGCAAACGAGGCGAAATTAAGGTTATGGCCATGCTTAGGGGACGATTTCGATTCGGTTCATGGCTTTCCTTTGAATTTATATTATGTATTGTTGATTTTTGAAGGTTGCAGGCCTATAGCAACATACAAAAACCGTAGGTAAAGGGTTGTTGTTCTTCTGAAAATCAAACGAAGAAGAAGCATAGCGAAGGCGCGAAGTTTTCTTTTATTTGAATTTATGTCTTTCTTTTTTATATATTATTTAACAAATGTGTATGTTGAACAAGGCGCGTGTTTGGTTGGAATGGTGAATTACTCATATATTTTTGGTGAATTACTCAGTTTCCAAATCGTATGCGTGTTGACTTGAGGAAACCACGGTGCACCCTCCCAGCAAGGCCTTAAGATCGTCTCAAGGCTGGATCCAACGTTCCCGGATATGTAGGTGTACCAAGCTCCATTAGAAGCGTGCCACACAGAATCGGTGCCAGGTTCTTCCAATTTTTTTTTATATAAACCTCTTTTCTTTTTGTTTTCATTTGGATTTAATTTAGGTTTTTTTCTTTATAATTTTAACTTAGATTTTAATATGATTAGGATTAGGGTTATCTAATGGTCCTTAACTAACCTTAGGTTTTTTAAATAATTAGGTTTAAATAGTAATATTTGGTTCAATTATATTTAATAATCGCGCTGATTATCAATTTTATTCAATTAATTAAATAATATATCTAAATAAGTTTTATTTGTTAAGGGTTTTAACCGATTCGATTGGTTACGATGATTAGTAATCCCTCCTTAATTCGTTATTTGTTTTAATCAAACCTATTGATTACGATAATTAACGATGATTAATTTCCTTCATATTAATAATCCATTTAAAATACAATCAATTTGTTAATGGTTATAATCGAATCCATCGATTAGGATAATTAACAATCCTTCATTAATTTATTAATTGTTTTAATCAAACTAATTGGTTGTGATGGTTAATAATAAAATAATTCAATTCCCAAAACAATTCAAATAATCTATTAAAACACATTTATTTGCTAATGGTGATAATCGAATCAATCGATTAGAACAATTAGCAATTCTTTATTTAATTTGTTAATTATGTTGATCAAACCCATTGATCACCGCGATTAATGAAACATATAATAATCAGGGTTGTACGCCACATCAAAATACAATTGTTTTCACAAACCACAAACTACTTCAAAACTGCGATAAGATAATTCAAAATACCTTCACACATTCAAACTAATTCTAAGGCGTACAACCCTACCCCGAACTACGTTGACTCTGATCCTCCCTAAGGAGGTACGTAGGCACTTGGATAACCAAGGCGAGTCCCCTTCCCCAAAATTCTAATTAGGTTCGAATTTTACCATTCACCCTGAAAGCATAAACCTTCTTAACATCTTTAGCCACAAACCTTTGCCTTAAACCTTAAAACCTTAGGAAAGGGTTAAGGGTGCCTAACACCTTCCCTTGACCTGAATATAATAGCTTACCCAGATTTCTAAACTTCGTAGGGTTTCCTATTTGCCCTGGCAGAATAGGTGGCGACTCTAAATCTCTAAATTTTTAGAGCAGGTTGCTACAGCTGGTGACTCTGTCGGGGATAAAACAAAAGTGAATTATTATGCTCCTAGGTTTTGGCTTAAGGTTTAGGGTACAGGGTTAATTATCAGGGTTTGGCTAAATTTTCAGGGTTAGGATTTTGGGGCTAGGGTTTAGGATTTTTATTAAATATTTAATTTTCTATTTATTTATTTATTTACAGTGATTTTTTACAGTTATTTAAATAAATGTTTATTTACTGTTATTATTTTAATATGTAAAATATTTGTTTATTATTCTTTTCTGGGATATATAAATTGCGGTTAAAACATAAGTGTGGGAATTATCCTTAAGACTAGGGGAGACTTGCATCGCCTACGAGTCTTATTAATAATTCCACTCAGAGTGGGTTGAATATCCAGAAATGTCCAAAACGAGGCTTGACTTTGTTGAGGGCAAGACTTGGTATTTGGATGATCTCTCTGAGAACCTACCCCTAAAACTCGAACCTCATGGGCTAATGAGTTGTTCTAAAAACCAAAGAGACAAAAAGTCTCGGAGGCTACGAATGGCCCCATGAGACCCTTATTAGAAATACCCATGGGAAGGGTAGACTCCCTAAGCCATCATGCCGAACCTATGAACTTAGGATTAGGTGCTTATTATATGTTTGCAATTTATATACTACGAATATCTGTGTTTTAATTCTACGGGTCTTTCTACGTGTTCCCTAGCCTGTAGGGATTCTGTTTCCAAGATCATGTCCTTCCCACGAAGGACATCTCCATTTATGCACGTCAATTGGCCTCTCGATGGTCATGAGACCTATTGTTACTACTTAGAAATTCTTTTTCTTCTCCTTCAAGATAAAACAGTTGGTTAGACTAGCCCATATATAGAAGTACTATTATTAATATATTGGAACATAAACAAAATATGTGCTATCAAGTACCTGAAAAAAGATATGTGACGTAATCATTTATATCATCTACAACCTTAATGGTAGATACTAAAATTGCCCTTCTTTGAAGGTAATTAGAATCTTTTTAATTATTAAGTACATTAGGATATGTACTTGTAAAATGGCTTCAATTGGGTCATGAAAACTTGATATATCGAAAAATTTTCTAGAATGGAACTGTCAACATACCCATGATTTGGCTCTAAGATTTTGCAATCACCGATCTTTAGTATCCACTCCATAAATCTTCTAATAATATCTTTGTTATTGGAGGTTCTTGAACCACTTTATAAGCGCATATTCTTAGTAAGCTATCGAACTTTGCAATGATCTCAAATATATGAAACATTTATTGTTGTGTGAATAGTATTAGATTTACTCCCTCTTGGTATAACAAGAAGAATTTGTCTAAAATTAGCACAATAAGACAACTACTTTTCCTCCAAATATCTTCTTAGATGGAACTTTATTTTCACACATAATATCTTTCAAACTTTTGTCAAGTTCTTCAAAGAAAAACTTGTGTTCCGTAGGAGCTTCATCCCATATAATTAGAGATGTTAATTTCAGAAGCTCAATAAGTTCATATTCTTTGCCTATGTTGTAAATTGAAGTTTCAATATCAAAAACTGGAATCTTAAATTTAGAATAATTGCCATTCCTCCTACTCAATAAAACTTGCAATTCCACCCGAGGTAACTATTAAAAAAACTTGTATTATTGAACGAAGAGCAGCCGACAAAGTGTTCAACATAAATGCTTTACCACTTTCCCCATAGCCATAAATAAAAAAACCTCTCCTTGTTTCTTTTGAGCACCTTCATGATTTCTAAGCGTCAGCAGAGAGTTCTCTTTCATAAGCCAGACTTTGATGCTAAACAAACTTCCATTTGGAAACACTCTCTTCAGAATGTAATGACACATTATTAATGGGAACCAAGGGAACGTACTTAAGGAGCTTATACCTACCAATAGTTATTTTCCCCATTTTAGAACGCTTTCAAGGCTTTTAAAATGAATTGACCAAAATTTATTATTTAGATAAAATATATAGAGAATTATTAAAATTATGGGAATCTATGAACTATTTGGTCCAAATTAAATTTATGGAAATTCAAATGACAATTAAAAGTAAAAAAAAATTAAAATTCCTCTTCCACACTCTATAGTACAATGTGAATGTCTAATTGATTATTATTAATCTCTTAAAACTTTTAAGTAGTACCTCATATTTATGAAATATTGGATCAAACTCTAGTATGGTCGAAGGATAGCTTCTTGGTTCGACAGGATTAAGCATGAAGTCGAAGGTTGTTCACATGCTTGTGTCGAAGATGCTAGGGTTGTTAGCATGTTAAATTAGGTTTTAGTGTTTAAAACCTAATTTGTTAAGTTAGCTTGTTTATTAAGTTGGCTTGTGTAATGGGCCTTGTGGAAAAAGCCCATTAGTTAATATGTTAGGTTTTATTATAAATAGCATACTAGTCTCTCATCATTGCTAAGATGCAAATCCTAATTTAGGATGAGAGAGGTTATTTGTTATTCTTGTTAACTTGTAATCTTGTTTTAAGAGAAAGTGAAAGAATAGCAGTTATAACCAATTCTTGTGTTCTTCTTCTTCCTTGTCCTTTATTCTTCCCTTGCATTATACTTTGTTCTTGGTATTGAATTCACAACAAATTGGTACAGTGAGCGTGGAGAAGATGCCGTCAACAAAGTATGAGATTGAAAAGTTACCGGAGTTAATGATTTCGGTCTGTGGTGCTTGAAGATGAAAGCCCTACTGGTTCAGCAGGGTTGTTTGGAAGCTTTGAAGGGAGAGGCAGCCATGAATGCTACATTAACGGCGGCGGAGAAGATGACTATGATCGAGAAGGCACACAGCGCAATTTTGTTGAGCCTTGGTGATAAGGTTCTCAGACAGGTATCAAAGGAGACGACGACATCAGGGTTATGGACGAAACTTGAAAGTTTGTATATGACCAAATCACTGGTAAATCGACTCTACCTGAGGCAAGCTTTGTATTCGTTCAAGATGGTTGAAGACAAAGTGTTGTTAGAACAAGATTTATTCTGATCAATATTCTTAGTTTTGATGATAACAATGTATATGAATTTTGTATGAAATAATGTGGTACTCTAATACTATGCAATTTCCATTTCAGGAATTATATAAAGAGTATGCATAAAATCAGCGCAAGAAGCACTGACTCAGAAGGTTCAGCATGCAACATCAGAACATGGTCTGGAAAGACATCAGAAGATGGTCAAGCAGAATCAGAACATGGTCTATGAAAGCATCAGAAGGACTTGAGATCAGAAGCAGAAGCACTGAAGTTCTCATGGTATCACACTCAGAAGCACTTCAAGGTCAGAAGACAAGAAGATGTTCTGCACCAAGCTGTTTGACTCTGATGATATTCAAACGTTGTTCACACAAACATCAGATCAGAAGCAAGTACTAGCTGGCAGGCTACGCTGACTGATAAAAGGAACGTTGAAAGCTATTAAAGGCAACGTCAGTAGACACAGTGAAAGCAAGGCTCGAGGTAGTTGACAAAAGAGTGAAACATTAAATGTAATGCTGTACGGAATACGCAAAGCATTAAATGCTCCCAACGGTCATCTTCTCAAACACCTATAAATATGAAGTTCTGATGAGAAGCGATGTTACGATTTACGAATCACGAACTCTGAACCAACTTGCTGAAACGCTGTTCAAATCAAAAGCTCTCGAACTTCATCAATCTCACTACATTGCTGTTGTAATATATTAGTGAAATTAAGCTTAAACTTAAGAGAAAATCACAGTTGTGATAATAGCTTTATTAGAAGCATTGTAACTCTTAAAAGAATTTGTTTACATTAAGTTGTAAGAACTAGAGTGATCAGGTTGTTGATCAGTATACTCTAGAAAGTCTTAGAGGGTATCTAAGCAGATTGTTCCTAGAGTGATCAGGTTGTGATCAGTATACTCTAGAAGACTTAGAAGTTGTCTAAGTAGAAAACCATTGTAATCTTGTGTGATTAGTGGATTAAATCCTCAGGTGAGGTAAATCACTCCAAGGGGGTGGACTGGAGTAGTTTAGTTAACAACGAACCAGGATAAAAATCATTGTGCAAATTGTTTTTATCTTACAAGTTTTAAAGCTACACTTATTCAAACCCCCCCTTTCTAAGTGTTTTTCTATCCTTCAATTGGCATCAGAGCGCCGGTTCTAAGGTGCAAGCACTTAACCGTGTTTAGAAAAGATTCAGGAAGAGAAAAACGCTTAAGTCAAGATGGCTGGTGAAGATCCATCAAACACATCTACATCTGGCTCTCCTGAGCAATACAATGGAAATGGTAACAATGGTTATACTAGACCACCAATATTTGATGGTGAAAACTTTGAATACTGGAAAGATAAACTTGAAAGTTACTTCCTTGGTCTAGATGGTGACTTATGGGATCTGTTGATGGATGGTTACAAACATCCAGTGAAAGCTACCGGCGTAAGGCTTACAAAACAAGAAATGAATGATGATCAAAAGAAGCTATTAAAAAATCATCATAAATGTAGGAGTGTTTTGCTGAATGCTATCTCTCATGCTGAGTATGAGAAGATATCTAACAGGGAAACTGCCTATGATATATATGAGTCATTGAAAATGACCCACGAAGGAAATGCTCAAGTCAAGGAGACCAAAGCTCTTGCTCTAATCCAGAAATATGAAGCCTTCAAGATGGAGGACGATGAAAATATTGAGAAGATGTCTTCAAGATTTCAAACGCTAACTGCTGGATTAAGAGTTCTGGACAAAGGCTACATCAAAGCTGATCATGTAAAGAAGATCATCAGAAGCTTGCCCAGAAGATGGGGTCCAATGGTGACTGCATTCAAGATAGTAAAGAATCTGAATGAAGTCTCTTTGGAAGAGCTAATCAGTGCCTTAAGAAGCCATGAGATAGAGCTGGATGCAAATGAGCCTCAGAAGAAAGGTAAGTCTATTGCATTAAAATCTAATTATAAAAAATGCACTAACGCTTTTCAGGCTGAAGAAGTAGTTTGTGAAGAATCAGAATCAGAAGAAGAAGATGAATTGTCCATGATCTCCAGAAGGGTAAACCATCTCTGGAAGAGCAAGCAAAGGAAGTTCAAGAGCTTCAGAAGTTCAAAGAAGCCTGAAAGAGGAGAATCTTCGGGAGGCAAAAGATCTAACAAGAAGAAGGTCATCTGCTATGAGTGCAATGAGCCTGGACACTTCAAGAATGAATGTCTAAAACTTCAGAAGGAGAATCCCAAGAAGAAGTTTCATAAGAAGAAAGGTCTTATGGAAACATGGGATGATTCTGAATCTGAATCAGAATCAGACTCTGAAGGAGAGCAAGCAAATCTTGCACTAATGGCCACAGTGGATGATGGATTAGAATCTACATCAGAATCAGATTCTGAAGAGGTATTTTCTGAACTATCTAGAGAAGAGTTAGTTTCCAGTTTAACTGAACTTCTGGAACTCAAGGCTCATCTTAGTATCAAATACAAAAAGCTGAAAAAGCAATTTGAATTTGAAACTAAGAAGCTGGAAGTGGAAAATTCTGAACTGAAGGAAAAAGTTTTAAAATTATCCAAAGATATTGGATCTCCTTCTGAATCAGAAAAATCCATTCCTAGTCTCAATCATATTCTGAAAGAATATGACTCGAGCTTCAGAAAGTTCCTATCTAGAAGTATTGGCAGAAGTCATCTTGCCTCTATGATATATGGTGTTTCTGGAAACAAAAGGTTTGGTTTTGGCTATGAGGGTGATACCTCACACAAATTTGAACCTGTTGATGATTTGAAAATCACATACAAGCCATTGTATGATCAGTTCAAATATGGCCACTCACATGATATTAGGCTCACTTCACATGCCAAAAGCTTTAACACTACACACACCAAAAAAAAAGTGACACAACCTAAAAAATATCATGCTGCCAAACCTAAAGAATATCATGTTGTTCCTCCTGTTACTTATAATGCTAAACCCAAGTTTAATCAGAACTTAAGGAAAACTAACAAGAAAGGACCCAAGAAATTGTGGGTACCTAAGGAGAAGACAATTTCTGTTGTAGATATCCTTAACAGCAAAGAAGACAAAGCACAAAATGTCATGGTACTTGGACTCTGGGTGCTCGCGACACATGACGGGAAGAAGGTCTATGTTCCAAGACCTGGTGCTTAAATCTGGTGGAGAAGTCAAGTTTGGAGGAGATCAGAAGGGCAAGATTATTGGCTCTGGAACCATAAGTATTGGTAACTCTCCTTCCATAACTAATGTACTTCTTGTAGAAGGATTAGCGCATAACTTATTGTCCATAAGTCAATTAAGTGACAATGGTTATGACATAATCTTCAATCAAAAGTCTTGCAAGGCTGTAAGTCAGAAGGATGGCTCAATCCTATTTTCAGGCAAGAGAAAGAATAACATTTATAAGATTGATCTTTCAGATCTTGAGAAGCAGAAGGTGACTTGCCTTATGTCTGTTTCTGAAGAGCAATGGGTCTGGCACAGAATATTAGGTCATGCTAGTTTGAGAAAGATTTCTCATATTAACAAACTAAATCTGGCCAGAGGACTCCCAAATCTGAAATACAAATCAGATGCTCTTTGTGAAGCGTGTCAGAAGGGCAAGTTCTCCAGACCTGCATTCAAATCTAAGAATGTTGTCTCTTCCTCAAGGCCGTTAGAACTTTTGCACATTGATCTGTTTGGACCAGTCAAAACAGCATCTGTCAGAGGGAAGAAATATGGATTAGTCATCGTAGATGATTATAGCCGCTGGACATGGTTAAAGTTCTTAAAACAAAAGGATGAGTCTCATTCAGTGTTCTTTGAATTCTGCACTCAGATTCAATCGGAGAAGGAGTGCAAAATCATAGAGGTCAGAAGTGATCATGGTGGTGAATTTGAGAACAGATTCTTTGAGGAGTTCTTCAAAGAAAATGGTATTGCCCGTGATTTCTCTTGCCCTAGAACTCCACAGCAAAATGGAGTTGTAGAGCGAAAGAATAGGACTCTACAAGAAATGGCCAGAACCATGATCAATGAAACCAATATGGCTAAGCACTTCTGGGCAGAAGAAATAAACACTGCATGTTATGTTCAGAATAGAATCTCTATAAGACCTATTCTAAATAAGACTCCTTATGAATTGTGGAAGAACAGAAAGTCCAACATTTCATATTTTCATGCTTTTGGATGTGTTTGTTTCATTCTGAATACTAAAGATCATCTTGGTAAGTTTGATTCTAAGGCACAAAAATGTTTACTTCTTGGATATTCTGAACGCTCTAATGGCTACAGAGTATACAATACTGAAACATTGGTTGTAGAAGAATCAATCAATATCAGATTTGATGATAAGCTTGGTCTTGAAAAGCCAAAGCAGCTTGAGAATTTTGCAGATATAGATATTGATACATCAGAAGCTGTAGAACCAAGAAGCAAAGTTTCAGAAGCTGAAAATCTCAGAAGCAAAGAATCAGAAGATCAAGTTGCTGCATCTTTAGAGAATCTCAGAATTTCTGAAGAGCCAACAGTCAGAAGATCTTCTAGACTCACCTCAGCTCACTCAGAAGATGTGATTCTTGGAAAGAAAGATGATCCTATTAGAACTAGATCATTTCTAAAGAATTGTAGTCAGAATCAATGACCAGAATCAGAAGATGAAAAGTTCTATTCTTCATCAGAAGCAAATGCAATGCAACACAGCTGTCATCAAGTGTTTCTGATGGTGAACACGTGTTTGCACGATTGGTAAAAGCGTGAGTGAATCTGATGGGACGCCGCCTTAGGTAACTGTGTAAATCATTTCAATTACCACATTCTCTCACCTAACGTCACTTATCATTTAATGCAGTTGATTTCATTTGATTCTGTAACTGTTCATTCTCATAATTTTATTGCATTCTTTTTCAAATCTGTCTCTATAAATACATTTCAAATCATAACGTTTATCTTTTTCGCTCTCATTCTCTCTCTCCTTGTGCATGCACTTGTGTAACCTCTTTGCCCTTTTCTCTAACCCTAAGCGCAAACCCATAAATATTTCTTGCAATCTCAGTACTGTTTCAATGGCTGCCTCATCTTCTCTCAACGCTGGTTCATCTGCTCCTCTCCATCTTCAAGAAGAAGATCAGGAAATTGTTCCAGTTATCGCCTGCTCTATTTCCAAAAAGGAGTTGGAGGTCATCTGTGAACTTATGGTAGACTTTGATAGTCTTGAAGAACATGAGTTTCGTCTTAAAGAAGATATCATCTTCCAGGGATGGACCTCATTATTTGCTGAGTTCTGTGAACCGGTTTACCCAGATCTTGTAAAAGAATTTTGGGTGCACGCTGTTGTTGCTCCTAAATCCATTCTACCCTAAGGGTGCTCATGAAATTGATCTAAGGGCTGATTGGGATGAAGTATTGGCTACTCTCTATAAAGATGTGAAGAAAACTGATCGGGTCAAGGGCATGAAGGATCTCTACAAAATCTGGACCAAGATTCTTCTGGGGTGTTTCTATCACAGGAAAGCAAACCATTCTGCAGATTTTGTCAACAATGAGCAGAAATACATTATGTATTGCATTGCCACTCAGAAGAAGGTTGATGTTATCTACATAATCTTCAACCACATGTGGAATGCTGTGAGGGATTCCAGAAATGCTTTCAGAAAGAAGAAGTGTACTATTATTCCTTTTGGAAGAATTATTACAAATCTTCTGGTTCATTCGAAGATTGTTGAAGACCTGGAAGCTCAAGGGACCATCAAAGATCTTGTTGTTGATACTGGAAGTTGCTTGAATGCTCTCACTTTGAGAAAGATGAGTATTATTGATGTTGTCGTTCAAATCCCTCAACCTCTTCCTGGGGCAAGAAGCAGAAGAGATCCTGTTCTTACTGACTTTGAGTCCTTCTTCAGAAGTGAGATCCCAGAAGTCAGAACTATATATCTGAACTCACTCAAGGAAGAAGAAGGCAAAGTTGCTCCTGCTAAAGGTGGTCGCAAGAAAGTTTCCACTTCCAGGCCTGCTGCTTCAGAAGATGTTTCAGAAGCTGCACCTGATGCTGTTGTCAAGAAGGAAAGAAGGACAAAGCGAAAATTTGATCATCCTTTTGTTAACCAGGAAAAGGTAGTCCAAAGTGTAGCTGCTGCTACTGAAGTTGTTGAGAAAGCTGCTCAAGAAGAAGTTGTTGCTGAAGAAGTTCAGAAAGTTGTAATTGAAAAAGAGACTGCTGAGAAGAAGAAGAAGAAGATAAATATGAAAAATAAGAATGTGGAAAGTAAAAAGGCTGTTGAAAAGAAGGAGACAAGAAAAAGAAAATTAATCATAAATGATTCGGATGAAGAAGAAGAAGCAGAAGCTGTGAATCAGCCAGAAGGAATTATTCAAGGACCAACAACTCAAGTAGTTGAAGGTCAGAAGGCTGCTGAAAATGAGAAGGAGAGACTAGAATCTGCCAGAAGAAAAGAAATTTCTCTCGGAAAGGCTAAGATTGTGGAAGAGCAGAAGAGTAAGAAGCAGAGGAAACTGGAGGCTGTAGTTGAGGCTATTCAGAAGGTGTCCAAAGGTATACATCTCCCTGAACCTGATTATGTTCCTGCTTTACATTCAGAAGTTGCACCAATAGTTGTTGCTCAAACCCCTGAACCAGTAAATCAACCAGAAAAAGCCCCATCAGAATCACCCATAAACATCCATGTTCTCGCACCTCCTCCTTCTCCTGTAACCAAAACTCTTACTCCTCCTCATTCACCCATCACAAATGTTCCCATTCCTTCATCTCCACCCACAACCAACCTTGCTTCTGACCAGGCCATTGAAAACCCTGTCCTTGATATACCACCCCTTCAAACTCTCTTTCCACCTCACACAAATATATCCATTTCTCAACCCCCACCTCATGCAAACTATGAACCCATTCCTTCCACCTCTCAAAATAATTCTACTGTATCAGATATTCCAGATTCTGCATCACATGAGCAATTGCTCCGTGACTGCAATTACACACCCAAGCCTCGTCCTAAAGCTAAGATGGTAGTGTTAGATTCTGAGAATGAAGCAGAATCATCTTTTCGTTTGGATAGAGAGCCTCAACCCTATTCTGTCCCAAACCCAGATTCCCACATAACCAAAATAAACTCCCGCCGAGCATACCCTATTGGTGTAATCTATGAAATGGTAAAGAGGAATATCAGAAGAATCTTTGATACTCTCAGAATAGTTGAAGATGCTGGATTAAATGTTGTTGCTATGCAAAAATTCTGGAGAATCTTCCGAAGAAAAGCAGATGCTTATTTTGAAGAAATTTAGGAAATTTGTGTAGAACTTGCTCCACGACCTTGTGGAATTTTGAGACCCTATGAAGACTTCTGGTTCAGTCGTCTTGGAGGGAGATATATCTTTGAAGAGAAGGAATTTGCTGATGAACTTGTAGAAGCACGAATTGCTGTGGAAATGGAAGCTAATCCTTGCGGGGATATTGTGGTATGGAGACCTAAGTATCCAGTTCTGACTGGAGACTTCAAGTCCTTGTTCGACTTTCTAAGGGAAAATCCTTCTGAGAAAGACCCCAACTTGATCATTCCAGAAGTTGTTGACCCACCAGAAGTTGAAGGTCCTTCTGCTCCAAGGAATTTTGCTGCCATTCTTCAAGCTCTTGAGAATGGAGATTCTGATCTTCTTGCTGCAGAATATGATGGAGATGCTTATATGGAAGAAGCTGATGCTGAAGATCATCCTGTTGGGACTATTCCTGTTGAGGAAAATCAAGGTGATGATCTGACTATGGAAGCTGCGGTTCAGAATGTTGTCCCTCTGAACAGAAGTTGTGAAGCTTCTTCTGGTGAACCCTTTCTTCTGGTGAAGACTCTAGAGGTTATTCAGAAGAACCAAGCTGAGCTATCTTCTCGCATGGACGCGCAAGATACTACCAATGCTGAGTTCCGCACTTTCATGGAGAGGCAGACTGAGAGCAATGTTGGGATTCATGACATGCTGGCCAAGATTATGTCTAAGCTAGGGTCGTCTTAGTCTTTGTGTCTTAGTAGTTTCTCTTTGTTTCTTGCATCTGTCTTCTATGCATCCTCCTTGTACTTCTGACAATTCTCCTTCTGCTAATCAATGAAATTTTCTATCATATTGTTTGTTTTTCATCTGAATCTTTTATGTTTTTTGTTATGACAAAAAGGGGGAGAAAATGTGATAAATGATCTGATTTATATTATCAGTTGCCGGGAGAAAGTCTCCACATTTCTAACAAGAATTTGCAAGTTCTATGTCTTTGAGTGTTTTGCAGGAAGTAAAGATCTTCTTAATAGCTCAACATGAGAAGCAAAGACATTAGGAAAAGCAATTATGTATGGAATCAAGCTCATGGAAATTGAAGCAAGCTGAATGCTGTAAAGCTTCAAGATCAGAAGCAAGAAGGAAGAATGTTCTGATATTCTAATGATAGAATATGCTCTAACACACTCTTATTCCTTATATGTTCTGATGCATGTTTTAGTTCTAAATATGCTCTGAAACATTATTGTTTTTGCTCTGATACATATTTTATGTTCTGATTCATTCATGCTCTGACTGTTGTCGTTTAGCTTGTTCTGTAACATTTCAGGATGTAGAGATGCTCTGATGATGCTCTGGTACATTCAACAATGTTCTGATACAATCTAGCATGCAATAATTCAAGAAGAAATTCAAGCTCTGAAGCTATCCTATGGAAGCAAGAATCAGAAGCTATGAATGTTCTGAAGATCTAAGCATATGTGATCGTCTCAACTGAAATGGAAAATACTCAGGGAAGTCCTTATTTATAATTTTCTTCCAGTATTTATTTCAGGGGGAGATTATTTATCTCAGGGGGAGATTGTTAATCTCAGGGGGAGACATATTCACACACTATGTTTATATGCTTATGTTATAGCTGTGTAATTGTCTATAGCCGTCTGATATTCTGATCGCAAATTCATATCATTTATATATGTTTTTGTCATCATCAAAAAGGGGGAGATTGTTAGAACAAGATTTGTTCTGATCAATATTCTTAGTTTTGATGATAACAATGTATATGAATTTTGTATGAAATAATGTGGTACTCTAAAACTATGCAATTTCCATTTCAGGAATTATATAAAGAGTATGCACAAAATCAGCGCAAGAAGCACTAACTCAGAAGGTTCAACATGCAACATCAGAACATGGTCTGGCAAGACATCAGAAGATGGTCAAGCAGAATCAGAACATGGTCTATGGAAGCATCAGAAGGACTTGAGATCAGAAGCAGAAGTACTGAAGTTCTCATGGTATCACGCTCAGAAGCACTTCAAGGTCAGAAGATAAGAAGATGCTCTGCACCAAGCTGTTTGACTCTGATGATATTTAAAGAAAATTTCTTTACCCACCTCCTAACCTTCTTACCCACCTCTGGCGAAATTACCAAAATACCCCTTATTTCGGAAATACATTTTCGAAAACGTACTTTTATTGAAAAAAAAAGATGTTTTCGGAAATGCACTTCCGAAAACACGAAAAAAAGGTGTTTTCGGAGATGCATTTCCGAAAACACCCATTTTTTGAGTTTTCGGAAATGCATTTCCGAAAACATCCCTTTTTGGGAGAGGGAGGTGTTTTCGGAGATGCATATCTGTTTACGGTGATTTCCGGTAAACAACCGCTAGTCTTCCAAACTATAATAAATATGATTTGGTTACTTGCAGGATCGACTAGATTGATCCTAGGACACATAGTCAAGAAGATTGTCATCAATGTTTATTCGAACCATATTCATTATGTGTCTTCTTCAATAAGCGTTGTTCGATTAACAGAACAAATAGTCTTGACAATCACTTTGTTACATATAAATGTGACTTGAACGAAAAGATGAGTAACATAACATATAAAATTAAAAGGACAATTGAAACGTAAAGAATCTTAAACTGCGGAAATGTAAAAGAATTTGAAAGTAAATAACATGAAAGTAATTCGAAGGTAAATGACATTAAAGTAAAGATGCAGAAATGTAAATGGCAAGAAGTAAACGAAATGCAGTAATTCTGAAAGATATTTAAAAGCAAAGGATAATACACATGTATTAAAATGGTGGTGTCATACGTACATTTTCTCAGCGAACTCTTTCTCTTAACGCTTGATACTTGAGTAAATATGTGAGTGATTTGTACAAAATGAACACACTGAATCCTAACATTAAGACTCCTATTTATACTAGTTTCGACCTTAACGGTCCTATACTAATCTGCTGCCACGTTTCTCATCAGAACTTCCAACGGAGCCATCTGTTATTGGACAGTTACGAAACCGTCTTCGAATTTCAAATCTTCCCGCCTGAGTCCGTCTTCGACGCGTGGCAGTGTATTAAACAAACACTACGAAAAACACGCTAAGTAGTAATACTTGAATATATTTACAAATTTGTCTAAGTCCCCGAAGACACATACTTTTCACTAGCTTTCAGTATTCATTATCTTCATAGTGAACTTAGAAATCTTTACTCTCGAAGCATGGCCATCAGTAGCCATTCTTTTATTTTTAAGGGATGGCCATCAGTAACCATCTTTCCTTCGATCTTCTACTTCTTCGAAGGATAAATAATATAAAACGAAATCTTCAGCTAACAAATTGCCCCCAATAAATGCCTGTTTCGAGAGTCAACAGAAATAGGCGTTTCTTGTTATTATAAGATTTCGTTCTTTATTGATCTTTGAGAGTTCCAAGACTGCTGACTAACGTCATAATCATTGATGACCCTGTTTCCGAAACGTCTTGTCATTTTCAAAGATGTCTTCTCATAACTCACATTCCCACGTTTTAACCTTACTTCTTGATCATTACTCCTACATACTAGGAGTGAAGCTAGCTTTATTCGACCGCCGTTAGATTAAATCATC
Organism: Vicia villosa; assembly: GCF_029867415.1. Classification (NCBI taxonomy): domain Eukaryota; kingdom Viridiplantae; phylum Streptophyta; class Magnoliopsida; order Fabales; family Fabaceae; genus Vicia; species Vicia villosa. Next base: position 187,155,941 of record NC_081182.1, on the reverse strand, counting down.
AGCCGCCACGTGTCCTTTGGATTTTACCCAAAAGATTTAAAAAGGGTTTCCGTTAAACCTTTAAATACTTGGTCTTATACTTCTACACAACCTTCCACCTCTATTTCTTCATCTTCTTCAAAAGAAACAACCAAACATCTTCAATCTCTTCCAAATCTCGTTCTCTTAATCGGAAATTTCTCTATGGCTTCATCTTCAAATGTTCTTCAACCTGCTCTGAAGCTCCAATCAACAATACGGTCTGGGGAACAAGAGCACGTTCAAAACCCTAACACCGAAGAAATACGCGCTATTTACGCTTCCCAGGTAATCATTCCCTTTGAACTTTCTGGAAAATTTCTCGCTTTTATGGGTCTATTACCAGGTGAAAATATCCCATCTCTGAATAAATTCTTCCCTGCTTATTACAAGACTAGACCATTAGTTAGCAAAATTAGGATAGATGAAGATGGCTGTTCTCCCTCAGGAAAATCTGCTAACATGGAAGAAACTCCCACTGAAACTCCTTTAGCTTTAGCGAAAATTAGGGTAAACTATATGACCAACTCTGTAAAAGTGTTTAGATCAATCCCTTTGGCCAAGGATCCTGATTTGTACTATGCCTGGTTAGAAAATGTAGAGAAACAGAAAGAATCCTTCTGGAAATCGTTAGGAATATACGATTTGATTCAACTGTCAAAGACAGGTTTAGAATACAATCAACCCATGTTAGTAGCGGCGGTTCACTTTTGGGATGCTTCTCACAACACTTTCCATCTTCCCTGTGGAATGGTTACCCCTACTCTTTTTGATGTGGCTGCGATTACAGGACTTCGACCAACTGGCGAAACCTTCGATCCTAATGAAATGGATGATGATACTATTGGTTTTAATGACTCACAAGTCACTTATACTGCATTCATCCAGAATCATCATATTACCACCGAAACGGCAGTATCCGATGAAGAACACATTGCTTTTCTAGCGCTATGGCTTTCACGATGTGCCTTCTGTTCAAGATCTATTCAAGTTGCAAAGAGATATCTTTGCATGGCTAATCAGTTGCATGCTGGAAAAAAGCTTAACCTCAGCCAACTGCTTTTAGGGTCTCTTTATGAAAACCTCAGCGAAGCTGCAACCCTTACCAAAAATTTCAAATCCGGTAGTTTACTTTATGCTGGCCCTTTCTGGCTATTACAACTGTGGCTTAATGCTACATTCGAAACTCATCTTCCCTTTCGAGGAAAGGTCAATGAGGAGGATAGCAAAATCAAGAATCGAACTATAGAAGGGACCAGGTTAGCTTACCTAACTCCAAAAGAAGAAATTGGAAAGCTTCGTGAACACTTCTTGGCGTATTCGATGATGTTTGCCCGGCGTAACTAGTTCGATCCTTCTATGGCTCCCTTTGTACACAGAACAATAGGCCCTGAATGGTTTACTCGAAAATTTCCATCAACATCTCAGGATCAACAAACTGAGTCTATGGAAATTTGGGAAGCCTTTCTGACTCCAAGGTTATTTTCCCATCGCCTTCGACCATCAAAAGGTCAATGCATTCTCATGTGCTACCAACCAAATTTGGTCTCGAGACAGTTTGGATTGGTTCAAATAAAACCTAAGTGTTTATATGAGAAAAGAAACCATATGTGTTTCCATACCTTGTACTTGACTGAAGAAGAATGTAGAACAAAAATCAACAAATACGTTGGCACCACCAAACTTCCTCCTGTCTCTTTCGAACCTGCTTTTTATTCTACACCAGACTTTCATCAATGGTGGACGGATTATTATAGCTCCCAAATCTTTGATGCTGATAGCCTTGCTCAAGCACTAACTGCAGCTTTTACTGATGTGCAGGAGAATTTTCAAAAAGGTACTTCAACTCATATTAAAGAAATCCAAGCTTTTCAAAAATTCTTTGAAACTATCTACAGGCCTGATGATCTTAGTCGGACCGTTCGTGAAGCTGCAGTCATTTTGCGCGAAAAGTTTTCCGCCAAACTGGATAAGTTGAAATTGCCCTCGTATGTTCGACCAGAACTACGTTATGAAGTGGCTTTCAAACTTAATCCTCCAAAATTCCCTCCACTACCAAGTGCTGATTTTGGTGTGGCTCTAAGTCCTCCTTTCCCAGACTGGTTCGTGTGTGGGAATGCTCTCAAAATTCTTCAAGAGAGTACCAAAAAACGCGCTGAATGAGTGGTTCCGACTAAGCATACCTTGGATACTTTCAAAGGACATCTTCATATAGACCTTAAACATGTTCGTGTCCTGACCCCAATACCTGAAGGTTTGGATTAAGATAATCTTTTCGACTGACTTTTCTTTTCTTTGTTGATATACTGATTTCAGTCTCAACTACAGCTGTTGCACGAAGGAGGAAGATCAAGGAAGCTTCTGCCCAAAAAGATTCTGGGACATCTAAGAGCAACAAACCAAGTGAAAGTGATTCCATCGTTACTGACAAGAAGCCCATGGTACATACTCATCTCATATTCTTGATTTTGCACAATCTGTGAGCAGTTTCCATCTTACTTTTCGTCTATTTGCCAGAGCTCGAAACCCCCAACAGGTTCGAAGCGAAAAGCTTCCTCGACAGCTGCCTCAGATGGCGAAGATACATCTCCTCCCCAAACTAGACAAGGACACAAGAAGAGACAAAAAGCTGTTACCCCTTCAAGAAAAGGGAAAAGGACAAGCCCCTCTAAAGCTGTTTCTCCTGGTGATAAGGCGTCCTCTGAAGAATCTCCTTTGAAAGCTGCTAGCAATGCTTTCGTTGTGGAAAGTCATAATTCAAGTCCAAACAATATCCCAACCAAGGTATTTGGGTTCCAACCCACATATTATCTTATGATCTTAACCAAATAATTAAACTGACATTTACCTTGTTATTGCAGGAAGACGCTGGCACTGCCACTTCAGGTTTCAAGGACCATGGCTTTACCATTAATGTTGACAAACTTTACGGTAATTGTCAAACTTTAACTTTCGTCAACTAAACCTCTCAAAGGTTTATCTTTATAACTAACTTTGCTCTTATTTAACATAGGTACATCTCAAAATCAAACCCATGTTCTCTCGCCAGTCTTTGAAGACGTTAGGCCAATTGCTACCATATTGCCTAATGAACCAGTCGAAGAAAGTCACTCCACTGACGAATCCCCACCTACTCATCAAAACAAAAATTTGGAAGAAGATCACCCATTCTCAGGCAGCGACAATGTGAACCCCCAAACACATGATAGTGAAGATACTGCGTCGGAGCAAGGTGCTATGGAAGAAATCTCTCAACCAGAAAAACAAGATCCTCAAGAGACTTCGACTCTTGATACGAAAACCATTCCTGAGACAACTTCGCCGCTTGCCCCCGTGAAGCCTACTCCTTTGGAGCGGGAACAACTTAAGCAAACTGATCCTCTTAGTTTCTTAAAGGCCATCATGGATGCGAATACTTCTTCGTCTTCGAAACTTAATGTTTCTCCAGCTGCAACTGTAGAATCTAGTGACAAAGAGGATATTCCTAACCTCCTCCGACAAATAAAAGAGAGATTCTTTGGGGTCAATCTTGTAGACGTCCTCAACCGGGAACCTATTAAGAGTCACAACTTAAATCAACTTCTAAAGAAGGTAGATTTACTTCAAGTCTCCACAGAAGTTTCAGAGGTAATTGTTCTGTTGGGCTCTCTACTCGAGCAACTCCAGGCCAACATTCTTCGAAGGCAAAATGTCGAAAAAGAACTATCTGAGACAATGGCCTCTCATGACTCTTCATGGAACTCTGCTGTGGACGCAACGAAACAAGGTGAGGCCCTCAAGCTCAAACATTCAGAAAATCAGAAGGCCTTTGATGATTATGAGAAGAACATCAACTCCTGGAAACAAGAGATAAAGGCACTCGAGGACAAGATAAAAGAAGCTGAACGTTGTCAGGCAGCCATCCAAAAATCTAACCAACAAGATTTGCTCGAAGTGGCGCAGTCGGGAATTAGACATTTCGAGACTGCATAGAAATTAGTGCCAAAAATCGAAAGTTTGAAGAAACAACGGGCACTAATCGAGCTTCGTATGTCTTCGTGGGAGACTCAATATTTGAAGATCAAAACGGATCTCCCTAAGGATTTTAACTAGATATTTTCAGTCCTGTTACTTGTTGCACCTTTGTTTTGTAATCGAGACTACTGTAGACTCATAATATTTGTATGCTTGACTCCCATCTATATCTATAATGTTTGCCAGCATTACTTTCAGCGAATCTTAAACATTTCTGCCAAAATATATCCTTAGATTCTCTACAGTGCTTTTTATTTAATGCAACATGTAGAATCCTGAACATCTTTCGCAGCATTCTTGCCTCTAGACTTGACGTTTCCACTTCTTCTAGCCATAATCATTATTAAACAGTGACGTCACTTTCTCCAAAACGTCGGTTTTAAGACGTGCGTGCATCAGTTTAATGATTACTTCTCAACTTCCAAGGGCGGGAAACGGCGGAAGCCATAACTTCTTTCTTTGGAAAACCAACCGCAGTCCAATCACTCATTAACAATTAAAACCCACCCTTCAGTATTCCCAGTCTATATAAAGGGTCTAATATCACCTTCATTTCTCATTCATGCGTTTTCTCTCCAAACCAAACACAGAAAAAGAAAACACACAACTTCTTTCTCAGAACAACTTTCTTACCTTACAATGGCTGAACCTCTCTTCTTTAACGACATCAAAGCCCTCATCAGAAGAGAGTTCAGACTCTCTGAGGATGAACTTGTTCGTCATTTCATCAACCTCGAAACCCTCTTTGTCAACCAAGAACTGGACTTCTATTTTGAAGAAGTCTTGGAGGGTGCAATTTACCCCAACATGGAGGCAGAATTCTGGATGAATGCGTCTTTACGCATAGATCCTGAAGGTAGGACCACTATTGATTCTGAAATTCGACACGCTCGTCTCAGCATTACTCCCACCACTATTGCCAACCTGATAAAATGCAATAACTCTGGTGAAACTTTTGATGACAACAGTTTCAGCATGACTACTCATCTCATGTTGAGAACTCTTATGGACAATGATCGCTTCAGTGCCAAAGTCATCAGGATCTGGCACCAGATGCTCGTGGGGAACTTCCAACCTCGGCGGATCGATGAAAACAATATCATGGTTGAAGACTTGGAGTTCATCCTCTGTGGTCTTCGAGGGAGGAAAATTAACATTCCTTTAATGATCTTCAAAGGACTTGTTAAAGCTGTCTCTGCCGGTGTTGACCGTCGAGGGAGTGTGACTTGTCTTCCCTACGGGAGACTCCTTAGTTACATTTTTCTTAAGAAAGGCGTAGTGAGAAGGATGCGTGATTCTGGAGCCAGGGATATGTTCGAGGCTGAACCTTCTCCTGTGTTGTCTTTGGACAATTTAGACCAGAGGATTAACTAGCAAGTTTTTACCTTAGGTTTAATCTTTTTATATATATATGCCTTCCTTTCTTTTTGTAACCTCAGATCCTATTCTTTGGATCTTTTTGTAATGAATGTATTTCTATGCTTGAAATGAAAAGAATATTTTGGTGTCTTCTTTGATTTTTCTTTCCATAATTCTTTCTGATTGTGAAGCCATTTTGATCAATATGAAGTATATTTTTTGACACATGCCTGACCATTTTGGCTTTTCGTAGTACCCTGAGTATCTACGTCTTTGCAATCCTTACTTCGTGCATACTTGGTTTATATCTCTTCAAATATTTCCCGTTTACTCTCAAGATCCTATGATCTTCTGCTAATTCTTCAATTTCGTAAGCATTGTTCGAGAATACTTTTAAGATTCGAAAGGGTCCTTCCCAATGTGGGGACCATTTACCAAGTGCCTGATTCTTTCGATCTATAGGTAAAATAACTTTCCAGACTAAGTCATTATTAACAAAAGTTTTACCTTTCACCTTTTTATTATAAGCTCTGGACACTCTTTCCTTTTGCCTTTTTATCATTTCCAGTGCTCGAAGTCTGTCTTCGTCCAAATCTACTAATTCATTCATCATTAACTCCCAGTATACGTTGGGAGGAATGTCTGCTTGTCTTTGTATTCTTACTGATTGCAAACATATCTCAATTGGTAGTACTGCATCATGTCCAAACGTCAACTGGAAAGGAGTTGTATTCGTGGCTTCTTTTGGAGATGTCCGACAAGCCCAGAGCGCTTGATCTAAAGTCTTATGCCAATTCTTAGGTTTCTTTCCCACATGTTTCTTAATAAGGCCAATTATTATTTTGTTTGCTGCTTCAACCTGTCCATTTGCTTGGGCGTAATAAGGTGTAGAAGTAAATAACTTGAAACCTATTTCTCTGGCAAAGTCTTGCATTTTTCGTCCAGTAAAGACTGATCCCTGATCAGTTGTTATACTTTCTGGGATTCCAAACCTATATATAATGTGTTTCTGAATAAACTCAATCACAGCCTCCTGATCCACATTTGCCAGTGGTATTGCTTCGACCCATTTTGTGAAATAGTCTATTCCTACCAAAATGTACCTTTGACCTTTAGACGACTTGGGGTGAATTTCTCCAATCAAATCTAATGCCCATCCCCTGAAAGGCCATGGTTTTACTATCGTACTTAATTCGTTCGCTGGAGCGTGTTGGATACCTGCATGTTCTTGGCACTCTTGGCACCCTTTCGCAAACTCTATGCAATCCTTTAACATCGAAGGCCAATACATCCCATAACGAAACAAGAGCCATTTCATTTTGTGCCCTGCTTGATGTGCACCACATGCCCCACTATGTACGTTCGACAGAGCCAAATATGCTTCTGCTTCACCCAAGCATTTCAACAATACCCCTTCAGGAGTCTTCTTGAATAATTCATTTCCCATCAAAAAGTATGACAATGCTCTATACTTGGTTCTCCTGTCTGTATCCGTCGAAGGGTCTTTTAGGTAGCTAATAATTGGACTCCTCCAATCTGTGTCTGCCAATGAGTCTATATTTAGTACTTCGAATTGTTCTTTGTTGGCATAACCCAATTGTGAGTTCTCTAGATCACTTGGCGAAAGTTTAGTAAACATTGCTCTTCCTCTTACTTCAATCAATTCCTCCAACTTTTCTTTTGATACTTTATATCCCGAAGCTAATTGTGCCAAGTCGTTTGCTTCCTGGTTATTCACCCTTGATACGTGTTTTAATTCCACATATTCGAATTTCTTGAGCAGCCTATTTGCGATGACAAAATACATGATCAAATTTTCTTTTATACACTTGTACTCCTTTGTCAATTGTTTGATGACCAATTCGGAGTCTCCTTTAATTTCGACTCTGGTTGCCCCCAATTCTAACAAAGCCTCAAGTCCAGCAATTAATGCTTCGTATTCAGCTTCATTGTTGGAGCATAATGGACCTTCGATTTTAAACTTGAGCTTTGTTGGAATTCCATCAGGAGAAATTATCAATATTCCAACCCCAGTACCCTCTCTATGTGTTGAACCATCGAAGTATAACTTCCAAGGTTTTAAGTCCACATAATGTTGATGATTCTCAACCACTGCATGGTCGACAATGAAGTCTGACACAATCTGACCTTTCATTGCCTTGAGAGGCTGAAATATTAATGAATATTCAGTAAGGGCCAAAGCCCATTTGCCAATTCGACTATGTAGTATTGGCTTAGATAACATATGTTTAATAACATCATAATGAGATGAAACGTAAACATCAACTGGCTTTATATAATACTTAAGTTTGATACAAGAGAAATACAAACAAAGGCAGAGTTTTTCTATATCAGTATATCTAGTCTCTGCATCATTAAGTACTCTACTTAAGTAATAAATGGCTCTCTCGATGCCATTCTCATCCTCCTGGGCAAGCATGCTGCCTATTGTTTTATCTGATGCTGAAATGTATAGGCGCATGTGCTTCTTCCCATTTGGGGGAGATAGAATTGGTGGACAAGTCAAGTATTGCTTTATCTGATCGAAAGCTTCTTGATGTTCAGCACGCCATTCGAATTCTCCTTGCTTAAGTCGGAGTAGAGGTGAGAAAGCTTGCGTGCGTCCACTCAAGTTAGAGATAAATCTCCTTAAGAAATTTATTTTGCCCAATAATGATTGTAGTCCTTTCTTCGTGGATGGGGACTTGGTTTCCCTAATGGCTTTCGTCTTGTTCTGGTTAATTTCTATGCCTTTTTTGTGGACTACGAATCCCAAGAAATCACCTGCCTGCACAAAGAAAGCACATTTAAGGGGGTTCATCTTCAAGCCATATTTCCTCATTCTTTCGAATGATTGGCTTAGATGATCGAGATGACTCATACCCGAGGTAGATTTTACCACAATGTCATCTATATACACTTGCATGAATGTTTCTATAAAGTCATGAAATATAGAATTCATTGCTCTTTGATAAGTTGCCCCAGCGTTTTTCAAACCAAAAGGCATCACAACCCATTCGTAAGTGCCTATTGCCCCTGGGCAACGAAATGCTGTTTTGGATACATCATCTTCTGCTATGAAAATTTGATTGTATCCCAAATATCCATCCAACATGCTCAAATACTCAAAACCTGCGGCTGAGTCTACTAGCATTTCTGCTATAGGCATGGGATACTCGTCCTTAGGAGTAGCTGCATTAAGGTCACGAAAGTCTATGCATACTCTTAATGAGCCATTCTTTTTAATTACAGGTACTATATTAGCAATCCACTCGACATACCTTGTAGTTTGGATAAATTTGCACCGTAAGAGTCTTTCGACCTCTGTTTTAATCTTCGAGTGAATCTCTGGCGCGAATCTTCTGGGAGTTTGCTTTATGGGCTTCTTCCCTTCTTTAATTGGTAATTTTAATTCGACTAAATCCCTTCCTAGACCAGGCATCTCATCATAGTCCCAAGCAAAACAATCTCTGTTTTCTTTTAGCATTTTGATGATCGTTGCCTTCAATTCTGGTTCTAGTTTCGCGCTGATATACGTTATCCTTTTTTGATCACTGTCTCCAAGATTTACTTCTTCAAGTGGATCTTGGGCCAACATCTTTATATTCGGCGCCATTGGGTCTTTTTCGAACCCCAAAGGTTCTTCGTCGTATATTGCATCTAACCTTTGGTTTGTTTCTTCTCTTATGATCTCCTCGTCTGGAGTCGTGTGTTCAGGGAGTTCGACACTCGCACGTATCTTCAATTATGTTATTCCTTCTTTGGTTGAAACTGCATCTATCTTTGTATCTGATAGTTCGGCTTCGAGAGCCGCCTTTCTTTTGTTCTCGGCCACATAGGCCGAAATCTTTTCGAAGAACGAAGACTCAGACATGATTGATGTCATCGTCCCAGCCTGTTGGCCGTACTGTCGGATAATTCTCCAATGGTGCTGTATCTGGTGGACCATCCATGATCTCTCTATCCCATTGGAATCCATTTGGGTGTAAAGTTAAATAGTATAATGCATTTTTATTTGGGGTATACATCTCTTCTGCAGCATGACAAGGGCCTATGTTTGCCAAGTTCCTGTCGAAGTTGGTTTTGTTCACCTGGTTGACCTCAGCCATGTAGTAACTTTGATCACCTTCGATATTCTCCACTATACCATCTTCTCTCCAAATTGTCACCCTCTGATGCATTTTTGAGGGCACAGCTGCTACTCCATGAATCCATTCCCTACCAAGCAAAAGGTTGTAATTTGCTTTTGCTGGTATAACCATAAACATGGTTGGCCTGGTAACTGAGCCTATTGTCAAATTGACTTGAACAACTCCTAGTGTTTGTCCTATTTTGCCTTCGTAGTTAGATAAAACCATGTTATGTGGCCTTATATCCGTATCGAACATACCAATTCTTTTTAGCATGTATTGAGGCATTAGGTTCACTGCTGCTCCCCCATCAACTAGGACTTTATTAATGCCAACGTTCTCAATCTTGGCCCTGATATAGAGTGGCTTCAAATGATTTCGCATACCCTCATCAGGCCTTTCGAAGAAAGCATTCTGTTCTTCTACTGCACCATTATTCAGCACATAGTAACACACAGATTTGTGTTTTGTCATTTCCTCGATATCAGCCTCTTCACAGTCTTCTACTTCAGTTTCCTGATTAAACTCGTGAGGGAGTACGGAAACAACATTGCAATTCAAGTTTATAGATGACACTCCATCAGAATCAAAATCATTTGTCATTCTATCCTCTTCCTTCCAAGAATTTGAACGCATCTTGTCTTCTTCATCCAAGAGTTTTTCAGCTTCGAATAATCTGCGTTCCACCGGAGGTTTGTTTGACTTTGCCCCCTGGTATGGGACTTGGTTGCTACTAGATTCTCCAGCTTCTCTTGGCCTGTATTCCTTCTGAGCCTTTTTCATCCTCTGATGCCTTCTCCACTGGGAACGAGACATAGGATTTTTTCCTTTATAATTCTCCAAACGATACGCCTCTCGATTTGATCTTTGAAATTGTTTCCTATATGCCATTGCAGTTCTACCACCTTGGTCCCAACTTCGCCATTTGTTGGTTCTTGCATCAGCTTGCACCCACCTATCCCTTGGCGCATCTGCAGGGATTCTGAAAGTTACCCTTCGAGTTCTGGGGTGTGGGCTATCAGGCCTCTTTGTTGGAGTCTGTATGTCGAAACCGTACAGGTTGGGACGCAACCCTTGAGTTTCTTGACTTATGTAGCAATATACACGTTCGAATGATCGTGCTAGCATTTCGTCATAGACTGCCCCACATCTTGAGCAGAGAGCAACTTCAGTGTTTTCTTTGTGGCATCTGACCAAAAATCCCACCAAACTTTCCTCCATCTTTGGGTACAGTTGTAGTAGGGGATTTGGCTCCCTTCCTGGGTGATCCCACCTTTCACGTCGAACCCTTTCGAAGTTGGCTTCGACCCTTCGATTCAGCATGATCGAACACCTTGGACACATCCATTGCTTACCACCATTTCTCTCGTGGCAATTCCAGAGATATTCTTTGAGGCTTTCGGTTCTTGGAGGAACTTCGATGCCCCTATTTTGCTTCGTCAGCCATGTCTCTAGTTCGCCAAATTCAGACACTGGTCGTCTGGCGCTAACCATGTTAACCGCTGCTGGAGAAACTTCAGAGATCTGAATTTTCTGGAGTTTCATCCTGAGGTCTTCAGTGGCCTCACTGTTTTCTTCAGTTATTTCTGTCTTGGGAGATTCTTTAACAACAGTGTTGAAGACTGTTTCACCTTTTAGGCTTTCAGTAGCCTGCTTTCCATTGAACATTGCTTTAGTCTCCACAACTTCGACTTCAGAAGCCTCCACCATGTTGATATCTTCTACCTCACAGAGGCTAGCGTCAGCAATGTTTAAGGGATTGGTATCGACCCTCATATGACTCTTGGTCTTGTCAGCAAACTTCAACCTTCCATCATTGAGAGCATTTTGAATTAGATCCCTGAAAAGAAAACATTGAGAAGTTTTATGGCCTAAAAACCCATGATATTTACAAAAACCTCTTTTCTTCCGTTGTTCCAACGGAGGAATTTTTGAATTTGGAGGTAGTATCATTTGGCCATCTTTTACCAATAAATCAAATATTTCATCACACTTGGTAATGTCGAATGTATAAGTTTTCTTAGGGAACCTATCATTCTTATCGTTTTCTACTGGGTTTTTTCCATTGGCAGGATTTAGCAATTTGCAGGCGTAAGGTGGCGCTTCTTTCAATTCAGCTAAGTCTATTTCGACTTCTTCAGGGCTATACGAGTCATTGAAAGACTCATCATCAGCATCCTCGGCTTCGACGTACGCTACTCTTTCTTTCTTATAACTTTTATTCGCCCTAACTTTTTCTGCCTTCAGTCGTTCGACTTGTCGAACCCTGTCTGCTAATTGGGCCATGTCCCTAAGGTATTGGGTATCTAGTTTCTTTCTTATTGAATAATCTAGACCACCTGCAGCCATTTCAACAAGTTCATGCTCTGGGACTGTTGTAAAACACCTTGATTTCAACAAACGAAACCTATTTAAATAATCATCAATTGTTTCTGTGAATTTTCTTTTAACACTGGCCAATTCTTTCAAACTTATCTTAGTTTGACCCATGTAGAATTGCTCATGAAAAAGTCTTTCCAAGTATGCCCATGCATCTATCGAATTCGGTGGCAAAGTAGTAAACCAAATGAAGGCATTTTTTGTCAGTGAACTAGGGAAATACTTGATCCTTAAATCCTCGTTTCCCGCTAAGTCTCCTGCTTCTGTCAAATATCTCGCAATATGTTCCACCGTTGACTCATTCGTTTCGCCTGAAAATTTTGTAAATTTGGGTACCTTAGTGCCCCTAGGCAATTCTGTCTGCATGATATAATCTGATATAGGGGATGTATAGTTTGGACGTCTAAGTCCAGTACTAAGGCCATTATTAGCCATAACCCTTTCTATCATGGCAGTTAAGTTATTTTCTGTAGCCAGATTTTCTCTTCTGACTCTTTGAACAACCTCATCTGGGTGTTCGTTCCTACCTACAATCCTTAATCTGGGTTGCTCCTCCTCCGTTTCTTGTCGAACGGGGACGGTTCTTTGATTTGAAGCTTCTAAGTTAATTATTGGAGTTCCTTCGAACATCTCTGTTCTTCGTGAGGGGCCTACATCCCTAGTGGCTGTCCTAGATGACGGAACTATGTCTTGAACACGTTCTAAAACGGGCCTCTCTTCTTGATTCAAATGTTGTTTGTCTTTCCTTTTAGGTGGCGTTATTCCCATGAATTCTGTCATTCAATTCATTTGAGATGATATCTTTTGGAAAGTCTCCATGTTTTATCTATTTGTAGTAGTAACATTTCCCATTAGTGGGCTTAAAACTGAAGTCAATTCTCTGGCCAAAACCCCTACCATATCATGGTTGCTTGCATCCATTTCTTGTCGAAATGTTGCTTGGTTATTTGTGGTAAAGTGAGGCATCTGGGTAGAGAAACCAGTGTTGTGTGCACTTCGACCCACTGAACTAACATTTGGTGAAAATGTCGCATTGTTAGTTGGGGCATATATAGGTCCTACCCCTCGTACGCCTGTTCCGTATGGGTATGGCATTCCATATGAACTGTTTGGTCTCCATTCGAAAGCAGAATTCGTGCCTTGACCAAACAAATTCTTTGCAGCATTTGTCGAGGCAAACAATACGTCCTCTGCGCTTGTGGATGAGGGTGCGGTTGTCGACACTGAACTGGAATAGTCCCTGAGGGTCCTGTATTATTTTCAGGCATAGTCTGGGAATTATCTGCAGGTCTTGATCCATTTGGACCCGTTGCATCTCGTGTTTCTTGAGTAGAAGTCGAATTTGCCGCTCCTGATCCTGAACCTTGTGGGGGATCTTGATTACCCCCTGCACTGGCCGTAACGACCATTTTCCTGTTGTACCTTCGTTTGGGAATCGGTTGTGCACTGTTCTTTAATTTACCGTTCCTAAGGTTCATACAAGATCTTGATATTGTCTAGACAAAAAATAAAGCAATTGATTAAAACAATCTGCTTGACACTGTCCCACTGGGCGTGCCAATTTGTTTACGGTGATTTCCGGTAAACAACCGCTAGTCTTCCAAACTATAATAAATATGATTTGGTTACTTGCAGGATCGACTAGATTGATCCTAGGACACATAGTCAAGAAGATTGTCATCAATGTTTATTCGAACCATATTCATTATGTGTCTTCTTCAATAAGCGTTGTTCGATTAACAGAACAAATAGTCTTGACAATCACTTTGTTACATATAAATGTGACTTGAACGAAAAGATGAGTAACATAACATATAAAATTAAAAGGACAATTGAAACGTAAAGAATCTTAAACTGCGGAAATGTAAAAGACTTTGAAAGTAAATAACATGAAAGTAATTCGAAGGTAAATGACATTAAAGTAAAGATGCTGAAATGTAAATGGCAAGAAGTAAACGAAATGCAGTAATTCTGAAAGATATTTAAAAGCAAAGGATAATACACATGTATTAAAATGGTGGTGTCATACGTACATTTTCTCAGCGAACTCTTTCTCTTAACGCTTGATACTTGAGTAAATATGTGAGTGATTTGTACAAAATGAACACACCGAATCCTAACATTAAGACTCCTATTTATACTAGTTTCGACCTTAACGGTCCTATACTAATCTGCTGCCACGTTTCTCATCAGAACTTCCAACGGAGCCATCTGTTATTGGACAGTTACGAAACCGTCTTCGAATTTCAAATCTTCCCGCCTGAGTCCGTCTTCGACGCGTGGCAGTGTATTAAACAAACACTACGAAAAACACGCTAAGTAGTAATACTTGAATATATTTACAAATTTGTCTAAGTCCCCGAAGACACATACTTTTCACTAGCTTTCAGTATTCATTATCTTCATAGTGAACTTAGAAATCTTTACTCTCGAAGCATGGCCATCAGTAGCCATTCTTTTATTTTTAAGGGATGGCCATCAGTAACCATCTTTCCTTCGATCTTCTACTTCTTCGAAGGATAAATAATATAAAACGAAATCTTCAGCTAACAATATCCGAAATATTCCAAGACCAAATTGGTCTTGGAATGTTTCGGATATACACTTCCGAAATAATTCAATAATTATTAAAAAATTAAAATAAAGGTCAATCAATACCATTAATAGGTATAAAATGAAAGTGAATCAATAAAATGAAGGTAAATCAATAAAATTAAGGTGAATCAAAATTTCCTAAACAATTTTAAAGTTAAAAATTATTTTATTAACTTATATAAATCAAGATTCTTACATAAAATAATTTTCTCAAGATTCTTACTTAAAATAATTTTCTCCGATTTTTAGTAATAAATAATTTCCTCTCTAATAAATCATAATTCCCTATTCTCATACATAAAATAGATTTTTCACATTTTTGTATATCTATCTAATTATACTTCATATAAAAAAAATCATAATGCTAAATATTTTTGAATTTTATTTTGAATTTTATTTAAATTTAATCATATTGATTTCACTTAATATAAATAATAAAGTTGTTTCATTTTTAAATATAATATATACAAATCAGTTTATATAAACATTATATTGAAATAAAGTTGTTTCATTTTGAAATATAATATATACAAATCAGTTTTTTAATATTAATAAATAATAAACGTTATATTGAAATAAAAAAATTTTTTGACCTTCAATCAAATTTTGTTATTTTTATTTAAATAAACTTATATTATATATACTTTATATACACTATAAAAATTGTTATATTTTTAAATAGTGCGTTAAAATATAAAAACTATATAAACAGTAAATATAAAAACAAACAAGGATTAATGATTAATCCAAAAATATTATATAAAGTGAACAATGAAATTGATAATATTTTGTAATCATTTTTAAACATTTAAAAAAATATTATATATATTTTTTATTTTTACATATTTGTGTGCTTATTATTCATTACTTATGCACATTTTGAGCATTATTTTTTATTCTATTTAAAATTGAAACAATTTTATTATTTACTTTAATTAATTGAATATGATTTTTTTAAAGAAAATAAAAACGTGAGTTTTGTTTTAAAATAAGAATATGTTATTTTTTTATAAAGATTAACAATTATTATAAATATATAAATAAAAAATTATAACTTATTTTGTAAGTGAAATTATTTTAATTATTTTAATTAAAATTATTTTAAATTTTAAAATTTGAATTAGGATAGAAATATATAATAACTATTATTCATAACTCATAAATTATATCAAAATATATAATTATTATTATTATTTATTACTCATAAATTATATCAAATTTATGATATGTGAATTAATTAATATCCTAAAATTAATTTTTGGGATTTTTTAAGATTTTTTTTGTTGTTTCGGAGATGCATCTCCGAATTAGTCAAAATCCCAATTTTTGGAATTTTTTCGGAAATGCACTTCCGAAGTCTGGAAAAATTTTGAAAAAAAAAATATTTCGGAAGTGAATTTCCGAAGCGGGATAAAATGGGTTTTTCACTGGGGGTGACCCCCATAGGGAGGTGGGTAAAGAAATTTTCTATTTAAATGTTGTTCACACAAACATCAGATCAGAAGCAAGTACTAGCTGGCAGGCTATGCTGACTGACAAAAGGAACATTGAAAGCTATTAAAGGCAACGTTAGTAGACACAGTGAAAGCAAGGCTCGAGGTAGTTGACAAAAGAGTGAAACATTAAATGCAATGCTGTACGGAATACGCAAAGCATTAAATGCTCCCAACGGTCATCTTCTCAAACGCCTATAAATATGAAGTTCTGATGAGAAGCGATGTTACGATTTACGAATCACGAACTCTGAACCAACTTGCTGAAACGCTGTTCAAATCAAAAGCTCTCAAACTTCATCAAACTCACTACATTGCTGTTGTAATATATTAGTGAGATTAAGCTTAAACTTAAGAGAAAATCACAGTTGTGATAATAGCTTTATTAGAAGCATTGTAACTCTTAAAAGAATTTGTTTACATTAAGTTGTAAGAACTAGAGTGATCAGGTTGTTGATCAGTATACTCTAGAAAGTCTTAGAGGGTATCTAAGCAGATTGTTACTAGAGTGATCAGGTTGTGATCAGTATACTCTAGAAGACTTAGAAGTTGTCTAAGTGGAAAACCATTGTAATCTTGTGTGATTAGTGGATTAAATCCTCAGGTGAGGTAAATCACTCCAAGGGGGTGGACTGGAGTAGTTTAGTTAACAACGAACCAGGATAAAAATCATTGTGGAAATTGTTTTTATCTTACAAGTTTTAAAGCTACACTTATTCAAACCCCCTCTTTCTAAGTGTTTTTCTATCCTTCAAGTGTTAGCTGAGCAGTTGGATATGTTCAACAAGCTGATTCTTGATCTTGAAAATATTGATGTAAAGATCGATGATGAAGATCAAGCGCTGTTAATATTGTGCGCTTTGCCTCGATCACATGCTCACTTCAAAGAAACTCTCATGTATGGAAGGGAGTCCCTGTCCTTTGAAGAAGTTCAATCAGCCCTGTATTCAAAGGACTTAAACGAACGAAAGGAGCATAAACCTTCAACTGTTGGTGAAGGTTTGGCCGTTAAAGGAAAATTCTTGTGAAAGGATGGTAAGTTCGACAAGAAAAAAGGCAAAAGCCAGTAGAAGTCTTATAGTGGCGAAGCATCTGGTCTTCGATGCTGTCATTGTAAGAAGGAGGGTCACACACGAAAGGTGTGCCCTGAACGCCTGAAAGATCATGGAGGTAAAGATAATGGCAATGCAGCCATTGTTCAAGATGATTTCAAATCATTTGATGTTCTTTTGGTTTCAAGCAGTGACTCTAGGAAGGAGTGGATTATGGATTCAGGTTGCACTTCGCACATGACTCCAAACAAGGACTTGTTTGAGGAATTATGTGATCAAGATGGTGGATCAATATTGCTGGGTGTCATACCCCAAAATTTGCCCATCATATTTCAGTCCATCTGACTTTCAAATACTCAAAGATCTCCAATTGCTCAAAGCTACCTATCTCTTAAACAATAGCCTCTAAATCAGGGTTTCTGATTTAATTAAAGGAATTTGAACTTATGATACCTCAAGTGGATTACATGATCTCTCATATGATTCAAAGTTCCCTCATGCCAAGTTTCAAGCCCTGATTCAAAAGATTGCTCATCCAATGGCCCAAACGATCGATAATCGACTGGTTGACCTAAAAGTCAAACTATGGTCAAAGTACAGTCAAAATTCCTGATTTTTTTGTCAACATCCTTATTTTGACATATCATTCATCATTTGATCAAGTATTGATCATGATTCATCAAGAAAGTATCGGAAATCCACAAAAAGGACAAGTTTCTAAATTAGGGTTTTGGATTAATAATCAACTAAACTTTGACTAGCCATAACTTTCACATGGAACATCAAAAATTTCCCATCCAAAGCTCATTTTGAAGGAAATTGAATTCTCTACAACTTTGTC
This sequence comes from Vicia villosa, assembly GCF_029867415.1. Classification (NCBI taxonomy): domain Eukaryota; kingdom Viridiplantae; phylum Streptophyta; class Magnoliopsida; order Fabales; family Fabaceae; genus Vicia; species Vicia villosa. The sequence continues at coordinate 187,138,060 of NC_081182.1, read as the reverse complement.
TCTCACATGCCAAGTCTAAAAATGCTTCATTTGAGAGATATGAGCTAATACATTACAAGTCCTTCTAAAAGATCGCAAAAAGTCATTTTTTCTCAAAGCTCATAACTTGAACATGGTAGATTCAATTGAGATGAAACTAAAAGGAGATTTTAGAGGACTCTTTAAACTTTCCAAAAAGTCCTAGAACATCTCCATACAATAAAAATTGAGAGAGCTATGACTTGTTGAAGTTGGTCAATTTTGGAGAAAGGCACAAAGGTTAATATGAGCAAAATGAACTTTTTGGATCAATGGACCTAAAATATGAATTTCAAACATGACTATGGGCTTTATAAGGACCTTTAAACTAATTATTTTTATTTTTATAAGATTTATTTTATTTATTTGAATTTTAATTCATTTAAATATGAATAAATCATATAAATGTGAAAAAATAGTTTTTAATCAAAGATTTGATTTCCCATCCATTTTAATCAGTCAAAAGAGGCCCATAAATTTGTTCCCATAGTTTTATGATATTTATTTGATTTATTTGGATTTTTTATTTTAAATACTAAATAAATTGGGTAATATCATAAAATCATGGAATAAATCCTAAGATCTCTATTTTTAATCATAATAAGGCCCAAGTAACATTCCAAGAAAGTCCAAATTCGTGCTAGCTTGTTCATGAAGAATAATGGCCAAATTTAGAAAGAAATATCATATTTTTTCCAAAAATTCCAAGTCACTTCATAACCTCAAGTCCAAGCCCAACTTTTAACCCTAATTGGTACTCCTATATATACTCAATACATTCAGCCAACTAGGGGAACGAAATTGAAGGAGGAAGAGCCAAGAACATTAGGGTTCCAAAATTGTCAAAAATTCTAAGAAAGGAGAACACGCTGCATTCTTCATTCTAGGCCAATTCAAGAGCAAGCAGGCACTCAATTCAATTCTTAAAGGTCCCAGGATCACCTCTCATACGGAATTGTAGCCTGAGACATCGTGAATCCCCCCTCCAAATTCACGGTTTACATTCGTTTTTTTCCAAAACTTAAACTCTTAATACATGCAATGTTAACACTTTCTATGCACACAATACTGATTATGGTAATGTTTAGGATATGTTTAAACCATCGTTGATGAGTTTTCAGGTGTGAATAACAAATTGCCATGGTTAGGGCATGGCAAAGCATCATCGTCGTTTTCATGGTAGCTGGAGGTTTCCGGCCAAACAAAAGCCACCATCGTGTTCGCAAGGTTGTACTTAGTGGATCTGGGCGCTTTAGAGTGTTGTTTAACGTGAATATTTGGAGTTTCATGTTTGCAGGTTTCGTGATGCGAGGTCATAGCAAAATTCGCAGGAAATACTGCAACAATTTCCGCAGGTAATTCCGCAGGAGGTCAGGTTGAAGATGATGACATGGCGCTGACTGGTGGACTACACGCGTGTGGAAGCATCATTCGTTGGTCAACAACACATTATCTCTCTCTCTCTCTCCAGGCGTGAGGCAATATCATTGGCCAGTCAAACTTCCACTAATTCTCATTCCATCTCTGATTGGCTGCGTTGCATACCCAGGGGGCCCACGCTGACTTATCTTTTGAATTGTTGGTTTTATTATTTGTTTGATATATATTATTTACGAATGGAAAAATTATTGAATAAATTTGCAGCTAAGTTGGCAAGGCGTGGAAGACTATGACAAACTAACGTGGGTTCGAATCCCATCCTGGACAATTAATTTTTAACGAACTCTGCCTTCTGATCCCAGCGCTACAAGCCCTGTGGTTCACCATGTGCCCTCCTCTCATCACCATTGGAATCACGCCCAGATCAATCCAACGCACAAAAAGACTGCTGTGCACCATAGACCTTCAAGACTCACCAACACCTGATCACACGCCCAGGTTCTTTATTTGTTTTTATATATATTCTTGTTTGTTTTTTATATCTTCTTTTAATCAGATTTTTAAAAAATAACTTAACCTTTTTTTTAATATAATTTAACTTTTTTTTTAATAACAAATTTATTTATTAATAAAATCAACCTTTAAGTTAGTAAATTAACTTTAATTAAATTTAGTGTAAAATAGGTTTATTAATTTAAAATTAGGTTAAATAATCAATTTAATTAGGATTTTATGTTAATTTAGGCTTAATAATTTTAACTAATTTTAGGTTTGTATTTAATTAAAATATTTAGGTTTAATTTTTGATTTAATCAGGGTTTAATAATCATTTTTAAGTTTAGCCTTAATCAATAAACCAAGTGACTATCAATAATGTAAGGGTTGTCTATCAAACCATGATCAAACTGTAAGCTAGGTTTTAGGCTTTTACCCTTGGGTTTTTTTAGCCATAAGGCTTTTTAACCATGACTTTCTTAAACTGCATTTTTATTCGCGAATTCTCTTCTCATCCCCCACTCCAGTGTATGTCGCATACCTTAAATTTTTGCTTCATTTAATTTCCGCTTTTATTTAATTTTGGCTTTTAATTCTGCCTTCATTCTTATTTATTTTCTGTTATTTAAATATTAGAAGATGTATAGGTCGCAATTAAATTTTTTATGTAATAGTAATTAGGGCCTTTACTTTTTCTCACTTTACTTTCCGCATTCCCCGATTTTTGGTTATGTACCCCCTAACCCCGAAGCTTTGTAATAGCGTAGGATTTAATTTCCGCAATTTATTTTCTGTCAATATATTAACTGCGTGGCTAGTAAAATAGGGAGTGGCAAGATAATTAAATTGAACGGTAGCTCACTAACTCAAGATAAATACTCGAATCTAACTCACCTGATTACTGCACACACCCACCTTTAGGGTACCTCTCTTGTTGCCTGTTGCCTTCAACTTCGATAAAAAATAGCCAAGTCCCTCGGATATAGGGATACCTTAGCTTGCTGCCTTCGATCCAAAAATCACCACGTCCCTCCGATAAAAGATCATAGTCCCTTCGAGTTGCCTACGATAAATATGATCTCGTCCCTCAATTAAATGGTGATAGTCCCTTCGAATGCTAAGGTATCCTTACTGTTGCCTAAATGACTATTATATCCTTCCCCGAGACTACCTGCCCTCTTTATGGTAGGGACAGTCTTGTGGCGAACGATTATTCTCGATGACCCTTCGATGACCCGCACATCCAATTGAAAGACTTCCTACCCCCTCATGGTACGGATAGACCCTTTCGCCCGAAAGACTTAAAGAACAAGAAAGACGAACTTAGGGTAGGTAGTTCTTAATTGCTTGCTCACAATTCAAAAATTCAAAATACTTTTCACACCTCCTTTTCAGATACTTTCAAACAAGGCTACGCTTATTTACAAGCTAAAGTCCTTAACGAAATCTTTTTACTATTCACACACGACACTTTAAACTTTTCAAACATTCAAACAAGTGAGCTAAGCAATTAAGAGCCCATGGATAACTATGGATGCAAATGGTGCCTTACACCTTCCCTTTGTATAACCTACCCCCCGAACTCAATCTCTTTTCAAAGGTCTTTCCTGTTCTTTTTACCTTTCCAATTGGATAAAAAAAAGTCGGTGGCGACTCTTGCTATCCGTACATTTCAAATAAAGTCAGTTCACCGTATTACATTGGGAAACAACAAGGCTTGCAAGATTGCAGGTGTTGGATCTGTAAGATTCAAGCTCCATGATAAGTCAATAAGGTTGTTGACTGAAGTCAGGTATGTTCCTGATTTGAAGAGAAATCTGCTTTCTCTTGGTGAATTCGACAAGAAAGGATATGTTTTCCAAGGAGAGAAAAGTATCCTAAGAGTCATGAAGGGTTCGAAGGAAGTCTTGAGAGGCGTGAAAAAACAAGGCTTGTATACCCTTGAGGCTGAAGTTGTAAGTGGTTCGACAAATGTTGCATCCACGAAACCTTTGTCGAAGACAGAAATCTGGCACCTGAGATTGGGCCATGTCAGTGAAAGGGGTCTGGTCGAATTAGGGAAACAAAATATGCTTGATGGAGACAAAGTCAAAAAGTGGCGTTTTGTGAACCCTGTGTATTTGGAAAATCTTGCAGAGTGAAGTTCAACAAAGGCAAACAAAGAACACATGGTTCCCTTGATTACATCCATGCTGATCTTTAGGGGCCTGCAAGGTGTCCATCACATTCAGGAGCAAGGTCTTTTCTATCCATAGTTGATGATTATTCCAGGAAGTTATGGGTATTCATCCAGAAGACTAAGGATGAAAATTTGAGAATTTCAAAAGTTGGAAGACTCTGGTTGAAAATCAGACTGGCAGAAAGGTCAAGAGGTTGAGAGCCGACAATGGCCTTGAATTTTGCAATGAGGCATTCGACAGCTTTTGTGCTGCCTCTGGTATTGCAAGGCACAGAACTACTGCAGGTACTCCACAGTAAAATAGTTTGGCTGAAAGGTTTAATCGAACCATTTTGGAGAAAGTCAGATGCATGTTGACTAGTGCTGGGTTAAAGAAGGTGTTCTGGGCCGAGGTTATTTCGACACCAACATATCTGATAAACAGATGTCCTTCGACAGCGTTAGATATGAAGACACCTGAAGAAGTTTGGTCAGGACATCAACCAGATCTCGACAAACTGGGAGTATTTGGCTGCGTAGCCTATGCTCACATTAGGCAAGACAAGGTCAAACCTAGAGCTCTGAAATGCATGTTCATGGGATACCCTGAAGGAGTCAAAGCTTATAGGCTATGGTGCCTAGATCCAGGTCATAGGAGGTGTATCACCAGTCAAGATGTAGTTTTCAATGAAGGTGAAATGGCTTTTAAGAAAACTGATGATCTTGGTCAAAGTACAGAAACATCTGACAAAGAGCTGGAACAGGTAGAGATTCCTGTTGAGGTGGAGCATGTTGATGTTGAATTGCATATCCCTGATGAAGTCGAAGAAGAAGCAGAAGATGCTGAGGAAATTGAGGAAACTATCGATAACTACCTATTGTCAAGAGATAGGTCGAGAAGAGCCATCAAGCCACCTCAGAGACTTGGATATGCAGATCTTATAGCTTATTCCTTAATCTCTGTAAGTGACGTTCTAGACGAAGAACCTAGAGACTACAAGGAAGTTATGAGGAGTCTAAATAAGACTGAATGGCTGAAGGCCATGGATGATGAGATGAAATCTCTTCATGATAATCACACTTGAGAACTGATTAAGAAACCTGCTGGGATAAGGTTAGTCAGCTGTAAATGGATTTTCAAAGTTAAGGAAGGAATCGAAGGAGTGACGTCGAAAAGATACAAGGCAAGGTTAGCTACAAGGGGTTTCACTCAGAAAGAAGGTGTCGACTTCAATGATGTGTTTTCTCCTGTTGTGAAGCATAGATCCATTCGAATGTTGCTTGCCATGGTGGCACAGTTCGATCTTGAACTGGAACAGATGGATGTGAAGAATGCGTTCTTGTATGGTGATCTAGATGAAACGATCCTGATGAGGCAACCTGAAGGGTATGTCGAAAAAGGGAAGGAAGATTATGTGTGCAAGTTAAAGAGATCTTTGTATGGGCTGAAACAATCTCCTCGACAATGGAATAGGAGATTCGACAAGTTCATTGCACGCATAAGTTTCATTAGAAGTCAGTTCGATCACTGTGTTTACTTCAGATTTCGACCTGGTAATTCATTTGTTATTTTGTTGCTTTATGTGGATGATATTCTCATAGCAAGAAACAATGTCGAAGATGTGATGAGGGTGAAGGCTGAACTCAATAAGGAGTTCGATATGAAGGATCTGGGAGCTGCTTCCAGGATTCTTGGAATTGACATTCGAATAGATAGAAAGAAGTCGAAGTTATGCTTATCTCAAGAAGCATATCTATGAAAGATTCTCGAAAAGTTTGGTATGTCGAATTCGAAGCCAGTTGTGACTCCAACAAACCTTCAATTCAAGCTGAGTATTGATCAGTGTCCCAATACTGATGTCGAAAGAGCCTATATGAACAGCATCCCATATGCTAATATAGTTGGTTCTTTGATGTATGCTATGGTCTGTACTAGACCCGACATAGCATATGCAGTAAGTCTTGTAAGCAGGTACATGGCGAATCCTGGAAAGGCTCACTAGCAAGCATTGAAGTGGATTTTAAGGTACATAAATGGGTCTTTGAATAGAGTCCTAATTTATGGTGGAGCCTTGGGTGAAGATAGTAAAGCAGTAATTGAAGGATATGTCGACTCTGATTATGCAGGTTGTATGGATTCCAGAAAATCTATTTCTGGATATGTTTTCACTATGTTTGGCACTACAATTAGTTAGAAAGAAACACTTCAGAAGGTTGTTGCTCTATCAACCACTGAAGCGGAGTATATTGCCCTAACTGAAGCTATGAAAAAAGCATTGTGTCTTGAAGGTTTTGCGAAGGAGCTGAAACTTCAAGGTCGAGGTATCACTGTTAAATGTGATAGTCAAAGTGCAATACACCTGTCAAAGAAATTAGCCTATAATGGGGGAACTAAGCACATTGATGTGAGGCTGCATTTCGTCATAAGAGTAATCGAGCATGGAGAAGTCCAAGTGCTGAAGGTTTCGATTGAGGACAATGCTGCTGATATGATCACAAAGACATTGCCAAGTTGCAAGTTTTTCCACTGTATGCAGTTGATAAAGCTGCATGAAGAAAGCTAGTTTGTTCCCTTGATGTTGTAGAGTTAGGTCCAAGGTGGAGATTTATGAAATATTGGATCGAACTCTAGTATGGTCGAAGGGTAGCTTCTTGGTTCGGCAGGATTAAGCATGAAGTCGAAGGTTGTTCACATGCTTGTGTCGAAGATGCTAGGGTTGTTAGCATGTTAAATTAAGTTTTAGTGTTTAAACCCTAATTTGTTAAGTTAGCTTGTTTATTAAGTTGGCTTGAGTAATGGGCCTTGTGGAAAAAGCCCATTAGTTAGTAAAAATTCTAGTAACACACGCTCAATGTCAAACTGGATGTTATGACATCCACAATTACGCAACACAGTCAGTAATAACAAAACAACATAAAAATAGTAAAGAACACACATAATTATTTACCCAGTTCGGTTCAAACAACCTACTCCGGGGGCTACCAAGCCAAGGATAAAGTCCACTATCAGTAGTATCAATTCAAAGTTAAACTCCCCCGTTTACAACTTCTCACTTAATCACTACCCAATGACCCTTCTACCTAGGTTCTACCTAGATATGGAATATCTCCATTCCACTCCCCCTCAATCACAACAGTGATTACACATAAACAATAAACAATTACAGATAGAAGACACACTTCAAAAACACACTTTGATCTGCTTAAAAGCTTCAATCAAGAGACACACACTCGTGCTTAAAAGCTTAGAGTGACACAACAAAAACACAAACTAATTCCAACGCAATCATCAAACATAATAGCATGGATCACACGAGACAGTTATAGAACAGTAGTTCTTCACAATACACAATCTTCTGTCTGCGTTCCAAATTAGGATTGCAGTTCTTTTTATATGCAGTCTTGGGTCTTGGGCTTTTTAAGAAACACATTAGGGTTAACAAAGTTAACCTAATTCACACGTCAACTGTCTGTTACATAATGTGCTGTCAGTAGGATCTTTTGAACGAAATTTGCAGCACTCAAAAAAAAGTTTCCTAAACAGATAAAAGTGATAAATCAGGAAACACAATTAATAAACACTAACAGCTCCTGCTGTCACACATGGATGTCATGACATCAGTCATGACATTCACTACAAAACCTGTATTAGCTCCACACTTATATGCAACCTGCATATACACAATTAACCAGGTATGTTTTACCAATAATGCAGCCAACATGCAAACACCTTCAGTTAGTATGTTAGGTTTTATTATAAATAGCATACTAGTCTCTCATCATTGTTAAGCTGCAAATCCTAATTTAGGATGAGAGAGGTTATTTGTTATTCTTCTTAACTTGTAATCTTGTTTTAAGAGAAAGTGAAAGAATAGCAGTTATAACCAATTCTTGTGTTCTTCTTCTTCCTTGTCCTTTATTCTTCCCTTGCATTATACTTTGTTCTTGGTATTGAATTCACAACAATATTTTTACAATTTTCAAATTTACCCTCAAATTCTACATAATTTGCATATTCTTAGGTTTTTAATCACTTTTTAGTACTACACGTGACTTGGGTATATTGCTTATAACAATTTAATGCTTAAGCTTAGATTTGTATTAGATATTGTCAACTAAACATTTATTTTTGGTGATTAATTCTTCTGTGTATATTGTTACATCAATTAATCAAATTCTATTTAAACGTTTTGTTTAGATCAAATTAGATTAATTACCATATTGTTATTTAATCGATTCATTATCATTCTATTGTTATTGAATTCATCTGTAAATTAATTCAATTGAATAATTTCTTTTGTGAAATGCTTTTAAAGTTCTGCTCCCGTGCATTTTAAGCTATGATTTTGGAAAACATTTTAAAAATTATATTGGCACCAAAAATGATACCAAACATCTATACCATCTCTTATAGACCAATATGCAATCTAAGAAAAGCTAGGCCATAAGTTACCGAGATTCTTCCCAAACTACAATCATTTTCCTTAACAATCACATTCTCATAACCAACATTATTCCTCATATATTTCTCAGGCATAACTTCTCCGCAAAAAGATTGTTCATTAATGTGAATGATGTAACCATGCTTTAAAAGACAAACATTATTCACAACATCCAACCGTCTAATACCCAATCCTCCTGAGAACTTTGGAAGAGTAAGCACATCTCACTTCACCAAATGAATCTTCCTATGCTCCTCGTTATCACCCCTAAATAAAATAATGATGTAACTTTTTAATCTCATGCATACAAACTTTAGGAATGCTAGTAATCATCATAGTACAAATAGGAAGGGCTTCAATAACAACTTTAGAGATAGTTACTCGACCTGCAAAAGAATGGCGTCTAGCTTTCCAAGAGGACAACTTTGACTTAACTTGTTTTAAGATGCTACCGAGGAGAGGGACACACATATACTTGTCAGACAATTGTATTTCATAGAAAAAGCATAGCAACCAATTTACGAAGAATATGCACAAGAGTATTTCTAGAGAAAAGAATGCGTATTTTATCAATACAACTGTATGGCCAGACAATAGGAAAAATTGATTAACAATATTGAGCACACACTGCATTTGAACCTCTGTAGCTTGACCAAATAATAAAAGATGATCTGCAAACATCAAGAGATATATGATAAGACCATTTCTACCTGCCTTTATAGTTTTCCAAAAACATTTCTCCACACTCTAAGAAATAAGATGAGATAGTTTACCCATACAAACAATAAAGAGGTACGAAGAAATAGGGTCTCCTTGTCTGATACCTCTTTGAGATTTGAGAAACTCTGTTATAGTTCTATTCCATTTTAGATTTGTAGTCACAATTGTAATAAAGGCCCTAATAAGAGTGACTAGCTCTAAAGGAAATCTCATCTCCTTCAAGATATTTTCAATGAAAGACCACTTTAACATATCATATACTTTAGTAAATCAATTTTAATCAATAAATAATCCAATTTTCCTTTCATTTATGCATGCTATGACTTATTTCTTGTGCCACCACAATATTATCGTAAATATATCTCTTTCGCACAAAGTCCGTTTGAAAAGGAGAGACAATTTAAGGAATATAATCTTTAACTTATTTATAACCAGTTTGCTAATAATTGTATACAAGTTATTACAAAGTGAAACAAGACGGAATTGATTATTAAACTCAGAATGTGATACCTTAGGAATAAATAAGCAAATATCTAGTTGAATAATCTCAACAAGTGCATCCATATTAGCCCATATTTTCTTGACAAAATTACATTACATGTATCCGATCCAATGACATTCCCGATTTTTTTATTTTATAAAAACCAACAAAATAGTCATCTAGTCGAGCTGCTTTCCAAGGTCATATATATGCCTGCCCGAAGATGTATAAGGCCTTATAAAAATACATATACTTAAAACGAATAAAGTTTTAGTTTAAAGGAGACATGAATCTATCATATAAGAAAAGTCTACCATTTGGGCAATTCTTAGACCATCCACATCAGCAAATGCTCCCTCAATTATCCACGTCACTTTTCTCAATTTTGTGCTCTGCCTTCATTATGTTACGACAGTTACAATTCTCACGTACGTTGCAGTTACTAAGTATCCTCTTTCTCTTCCAAAACCTTCCTCTTATTATTCCAAAACGGTTTCGAAATCATTTTTCCTTTCACACTCAGAACGAATCTCCTTCCTCTCTCTCTCCGAGCCAAAACGGCAACGCCTCCACTCTTCTTCCTCGACGAACTGCTCTGATTCATCCCCTCTGATAGTCTTCCGCATCCGTTCATCGGTTTGGTTATGTTGCTGAGGTGTTTTGTTCGCGTTTGAACCTGTGGTGTTTGGTTTTGAATGTTGAATGTTGAGTTGAAACAGCTCTGAATTGCCAAAGTTGGGTGAGATCTTTCCGAGTTTATGTTATTTTCTCTTTAATCTCTCTTCTTCTCTCTCAAACTTTCTCCATTCAAATGTGATTTAGGTGTATTAATGTTGCCTAATTTAGTTTTATTTTTGGAATGAATTAATAGGCCACCAAGTGTTTGTTATAATGATTGAAGATTGTTGGAGAATGTAAGAGAATCAATTCAAGATTGAAGATGTTATGAGGTGAGTTTTCTGTTATGGAAGTTTGATAATGATATTCTTAGGGTTTTCTGATTTTTCTTATATAGATTGAAATCGGTGATGGTGATTATGGAGAGAAGATTTGAGATATGGAGGAGGATTTGGGAATCGCAAACTCTGTCCTCTGATTCTGTTATTTTGTTCCGGTTATAATGATTTCCTCTCATTTTCTGTTATGGTGAGTTCCAAATGCTGTGACAATAGAAATCTATTTGGCAGAAATCTATTTGTCTTATAACCTGCCATGGTGTTAACAGGAAATTGAGATCCTCGCCGTCATCTTCTTCCAATTCTCCCCACCTTATCTTTGCCGCTTCGTTTGGATAAACAATGTGTTCGGTTGTTCTTCAACTACTGGGAATTAGAATTCAAGTAAGTTTTTCTTAGAAACCTGTTCCATTTCCTTGAATTGATATTGAATATAGCACACACATACTTTTATAGGTTGTTTCTTTGTGACTGCAAAAGCAAAAAAGAAACAGTGGAATGCAGGATTTTGGTGACAAATATATGGGTAACATACATTCAACATTCAGGTATATATATATATATATATATATATATATATATAATCAACCAATTAACACTTCGGTTTTTGGAACAAGAATGATAAGTAACACTGCTTTTCAACTCTGATTCAGGATTTCGCGGATCTTTATGATCCAAACAATGAGACTGCTGAAGCATTTGTACCAGCTCAGATATTGTATGATGCATTCCATGGAAGGTATCACAATTTTGCAGGAGCAATAGTTCTACTATTGCTCAGAGGGATTGTTTATAAGTATCCTTACTTCCTATCAGATAAAGTTTTGAGAGATGATAACAATGGTGATGCTTTGCAACATATGGATGGCGATGATAAAAATTATGATGAAAGAGAGAGCCATTTGTCTGATATGAATTCAACCACACATGCTGGGCAAAGTTCAAACTTCAAAACTATTAAATCAGCTCTGGTACAAGGAGTTGGGGCCCCCAATAAAGTTAGATTTCAATTGCCAGGTGAAGCAGAGCTTTTGGAAGAAGTAGACAGCTTATTAGAGGGACTCGGGCCTCGATTTACTGATTGGTGGGGGTTTGACCCTGTGCCTGTTGATGCTGATCTTTTACCTGCTGTTATTCCTGGATTTAGGCACCCTTTTCGCCTACTTCCATATGGTTTGAAGTCTAATCTAACAGATGATGAATTGACTTCATTGAAAAGACTTGGAAGACCTTTACCATGCCATTTTGCATTAGGTCAGTTTGTCCTACATATCCTAATTGACTATATTTTGTTCCAGGGTGCATCTGGAATAACATATTTACAATTTATCTGAGAATATTTTATGGCATGAGTACTTATGTTTAGAGTATGGGTGTGCTTATAAAAAACCCTATGACACATTCCATGGACTATTGCTCCCAACCTTATATGTTTTATCTCATTACATATGGATTTATATAATTCATATCTCTTATTTTCTTATCTTTTATTTGAATTATTTGTTAAACATAACAAAAAACACTGACTTTTTTTTTCTTATGGGTGATAGATTTGAGAATATAACCTTTAGGAGAAGAAAATATGAAGCCAAGGCGCGTGGAACGGTGCCAGTACACATTATTATTTTTGAGGCTGCTGATCGTGATGATATAGGTGGTTCTGTTTATGGCGGACAAAGAGCAATATGTTGCATTTTTTCAATTATTTTGGATTACTTACATAATTGCTATCCTTTTCATGGCTGTGTTGCTTTAGGTTCATCTACGATGGATGACTTCACGTTATGGTGTATGCGGTTGTGTCCATATTCGCCGGAAGGGTGATACTCGCGGTGATTGGTTTTGCTTTCTGATGACCCTTCACAGTGGTCAGGGTTGATTAAATGGTGAGTGGTTTTCGGTGGTTTTGACTCCATTCTCGATTTTGAGTTTCTCCTCTTCTTTACTCCTGTTTTGTTTTTACTGTGTAGTTTTTGTGTTGTTGAATCGATCTGTGCGAGTAGAGAGTTTTTAGGGAGTCGAGTTCGACTGAGATATCTGTGGAGTGAGAGAAGACTGAGGTTTGAGAGATATCAGGGATTGGAGGTGGACTCATAAGTTGAGGGAATCGTGGGATTGAGGTGGCTCAAAGTTCCTATTTTCCAAGCTTTTCAAATGTGAATCATGGACCTGTGATTCAAATCTTACTGATGTAAGTTTTTATGTTTTCAATTGGTTCTCGATGTTTTCTCCACCTACACTGAAAGTATTACTTTGCATCTTTTTGTTTATGTGCTTCTCTTTCTTGGAACTTCAGGTTTTTAGGGAATCCACCTACACTGCACAAATTGTTTGACAGTTTTACTGGGTTTCTCAAATTCCTTTTGTTTATGGGTTTCTCAAATTCCTTTTGTTTATGGGTTTCTCATCTGTATCTAAATTCAATATGGCTTTGTTATATTTTAATATCTACAGGGGAATCTTTCACATATTGGATTGGGTTTACATTGTAAATGCTCACATAATCTCTGGTATTAGAATCGTGGGTGGACTAAAATTTAAGGTCTGTATCGATAGGACAGCAATACAACACTCCTCATTCTGTAAGTTTTTTTTCATGTTACCATTCATCATTTTCAAGTTGCCATTCACTTCAGCCGCATCTTACAGGACATACGTACGACATCGCGATGCAACCTGCAGATCCGATTCACATATCTTTCAACAGCGGTTCAGGCGCATTAGAACAGAGCCAACAGTTTTCGTCGTTCATCACATACAACCTGCAAACGAACAACCAACAACAGCATCATCATTCAAAGCAGAACAACAACCTTCATCATCACTATCGGTAATCACGTCTTCATTTTCAATATGTGACGCTACTGCTCATGCTATGAATATTACCTCTTCGTTGTTATTGTTAGATATCATGCTATTGCGATTTACTTTGTGTTGTTGGTTGTGTCGTGTTCTTGGCCGATTGAAAACTCATGAGGAGGAGGTAGATTTGATGAGTTTTGTTTGTTGTTTTCGTTTAAGAACACAGAAGTTCAAAAGGAGAGATGGAAAGAGTTATTGTTTGGTTGCCATTTGAAACAGAGAACAGGGACCAAGTGAGTTGGAGAAAGGTTGAGCATAAGTAGTGAACAGAGGAGAGAATCTAATATGTTTTAATCAAATATTATTCGAAAAGATTTAATCTAATATGTTTTATACATATAGATTTAGAAGTATGTCTGAGCAATAAACATGTTGGATTATTGTTGTCATGTTGCAGGGCTTCTTAATTATTGCCTTGCTGAACTGGGAGGGAAAGTGGTGTATGGTGGCATTGTTAACATCAGACGCAATCCCGAAACTGGAGTCAATGAATTTAGGTTAGTCTTCGATTTGTATGTTACCAAATATACAATGTATAACGGGAAGTTACTCTTATATTAAGAGTAAAAACTTCCCGACATAGTGCAGCTTGGCATTGACTATGAGCAGGACTGACGCACCCTCCTACTACATGCCCCATTCCATCTACTTTACTACAGCTTATTGAGAGCATGGTAACATTGACAGATTGCACAGCCTGGAAGTTGTATCAAGTAAGTAGCATTTGAACTGTCAATGATTAAATGTTTTTTTCATCTCTTTCTCACTTATATAATTGATTTGTATGTGATTTATTTGTATGGTTATGTTGATAAGGTGTGTGGAATTTATTATATAGTAAAACCAGTAATGTTATAATCAATTTCTTTTTTAAATGTAGGTGGCTATTGTTGATACCTGATCCTTTCTTTAATTTCAGGTTATTGTTGAATATCTTCAAAAAATTGATCAAAAGTTGGATGGTGCAAAGAGGGATTGGCTTGCTATTTATGATGAATGTGCCTCTGTCTTATATCAGGTGATGAATGGTGCAAAGTGGCCCACATTTAGTTCTTTAACACCGGGAATGATTCGTTGGCTCAGTGCTATTGTTTGATCATGTTGTTATATTCTTGACAGTCCATCCTTATGTTCTCAAATTTGGTGTTGATTTAATAGTTTGAGTTTAAATATGCACTGCTTATTTACAAATCTGTTATGATAGTGTTTAATTGAGTTTTAGTGTCATCATGAAGGTTGAAGCAAGAAAATCTGTCCCTAGAGATGATCAGAACGTGTTTAGCATAAGCAACAACAACACTCATGGGTCGACGGGTCCTACTCCTATCCGCACAAAGAATCTAATTGAATAAAGGAAAGTCGTTGCTTCTGCAGCTACTCCTACAACATTAGAGGAGGCCAATGCTACTGAATGCATATTAAGAAATTTAAGGTAATGACTGCCCTTTGATCGGATCTTCTATAATAAAAGTATGAATATGTCCAAAGAATATGAATATGTCACAAGATGAGTAAGAATATGTCCAAAGTCACAAGCAGATCCTGATAATGATGTTTGTGATGCTAAAATTGAAGACTGCAAATGTTCGATCCATTATGGACATCACGAGAAAGCTGAAAAGCTGATTAAATCACCTGGCAAGCAGGAATCTCAATCTGAAAATGAGAGTGACAAATCAGATGTTGTGGAGCACAATGTGAGTATCTTTTATCACTCATGGCTAATGATAACTCAGCAAGATTTGAAACCAATGATATTGAAAACAATGGTACTGTTTTAGATGTAAACAAAGATTCCTCCCAAGAATCTACAGACTCCTATGTTCCTTTCTTGCAAAAGGTGTATGTTTCATAACCTTTTTTCTTTTCAAACTCATGATTTCTTAGAAAATGCATATATATTACAAAGTTTCTTTCTCAACTACTAATTTATAATTTGTGATGGTACAGTTGATAGGAGAGGTTGTGGGAACATATTTCTTGATATTTGCTGGATGTGCTTCGATTATTGTGAACAACAACCATGACAACGTTGTCACGCTTGATGGTATTGCGATTGTCTGGGGACTTACTTTGTTGGTGTTGATTTACTCTCTCGGTCATATCTTCGGTGCTCATTTCAATCCTGCTGTTACCATTGCTTTTGCTAGCACAAGGAGGTTTCTATTAATACAGGTCAACAAAACACACAAGCTTTTTACTCTATAATCTATATATAATACTGATAGACAAATTTGATAAATGTTTGAATGGTTTTAACCTGCCTTATTAGTTTCTGAAATTCTATCAACTCAACTAATCCCCTGTAGGCTGTCATAATATATGGTACTTAGGAGAGGGTGCTTATGTGTATAAGATCTACTTTGGGTAAATCTCTTATGTAGCATAGTATCCCTGAAAGCTTTTATTAAAGTGAGTTGGATGAAATGGATGAGTGTCATACGTTTGATAAAAAAAATTTATTCAAGCATACGTTTTTTTACCTCTATATGACTTTGTATATAATCAAATGTTTGGTCTAACTAGAAGTAAGTTTGGTGTTGTAGAAATGAGTATATTACCAATGAGTGGGTGCACAAGACCAAAAACAAATTATGCATGAATGCATTAGATATAGTAAGGTAGCACTATTTTGGAAAAGGTAGTAGTATCTCGGGTTAGATGATTCAAGCATCTGTGTGTCGCGGGCGAAAAATCGTTTTGTTCCTCTTTTTTGTGGGATGAGACACCTGATGCCTTCTTTGGGCTCGAGTGCTCATAAAAAATGATTTTTCTTTTGTTCCGACCAAACTTTTTATTATTTCCAAAGGAGGAAAAGGAAAAAAACTGCAATAACCTATAAGTGGGGAGAGATCTTGGGTAAGAGGGTTGGTTATACGAAGGGAAGGTATTAGCACCCAACGTATCTATAGTACTCTATAGGTTTCTTTGCTTTGTTTTTCATTCCATGTTATTGAGAGGTTCTTGTGAGATAGGTGGGACCTAAGGTGTTTGTTTGATTATGCTCGTAAAGATCATCGCGATCCTCTGCATACATATCCCTTAGAGGGAATCAGAGCATCTGTAGCTCGGGTCTACGGGTGCTAAGGTTTGAATGGTTTTTTTTGTTTTGTTTTGCTCGCCTAGGATCGACCTTGTGCCTACGTATTCTCAAAGGGATGTTGAGAAAGTCAGAGCAATCGTAGTTCCCACTTATGCTAGTGGAAGCAAAGGAAAAGAGACAAATGTCGTCTAAATGCTAGATGTATCTAATCTATATCATCACATACATCTGTTTGTTTTTGTTTGAAAATCTTTTCATTATAAGCCCGGGGCCATGCCACTTAGGGTGCTTAGAATGATAAAGATGTTTTTTGTTGTTTAACCAGCCTTGTGGCAAAAGTTTCAATGAAGTCAGCCTTGTGACAAAAACTTTGATTAATCAGCCAGCCTTGTGGCAAAAGTTTCAATGAAGTCAGCCTTGTGACAAAAACTTTGATTAATCATCCAGTACGGTGGTAAAATAGTTTGATTGATTAGCCAGCCTTGTGGCAAAAAAGTTTGATTGATTGATTGATTGTTTGTGATGATATAGAAGAGATACTCCTATCATAGAGATGATAAATGTCTAATCTCCTAGGGTATTTGATTTGGATATTAGGGATGCTTATAAGAAGCCCGTGGGTCCTTGTACGAAGCCCAAGAGGAGGCTATCCGAGGGTCCTTGCATTGTAAGCCCAAGAGGAGGCTATGGGAGGGACAATCCAGGGTCCTTGCATTGTAAGCCCAAGAGGAGGCTATGGGAGGGTCACTCGTTTGTACAAAGCCCAAGGGGAGGCATGGTATAGCTGGTTTGAGCTCTTAGAGCGATTTCACCGGGAAACCATACTCTATGTCCTAACCTAAACTAGGGAGATTCTTTGCACGAAGCCCAATAGGAGGCTATGGGGAACCTAGTGTTGTACTAAGTTGAACAAGTATATATAACACAATCACAAGTATGAACAAGTACGAACAAATATGAACAAGTACATGAACAAATATGAACAGTTATACATATATGACAAAGTGTGTGTATATAATGGAGTTTATGAAGGAAATATACCTGTAAGCATGATCCATTTGTATACACAGGGGTTCGGGACTCACACTCGGGGAGAAGTCCACTTGAATTTATTCAAAGCTATGTAAACAGGTATTTACAAAGGGGCTTGGGACTTATACCTACATGGAGGCCCATGGTATTTTTGGGAAGATTTAAAGAAAACCTTCATTTTTTGATTTGTTGTTTGAAGTAAAAAAATAGTTTGAGATATGTACAAAAAGGCGTACAATGAAATACCTAATTTCATGTACAGGAATGGGTATGTACAAAAGGGGCTTGGGACTTATACCTACATGGAGGCCCATGGTATATTGAAAAGTTTTGTTTCTTTGAAGTTTGGTTGTTTTGAAAATGATTTGAAAATTGTTTGAAAAGATTTTATTTTGAAGAAGTTTTATTGTTTAAAAAACTGTACAAAAAGAAAAGAAATGGGACTTACACTCTCTAATATTCGAGAGGCCCCACATCGTTTTGGAAATGAGTTGAAATGATTTGAAAGTGAATTGATTACTGTTGTGAAAACAGTTGATTGAAAATGAAGTTGAATTGATGAAAACAGACAAGTAATTCGTTTCTACAGTTATGGAGTTTTAGGCTTACCTCGAAGAATGAGAAATTTGGATTTCTGAGTTTGAGGTGTTACCGTGATCCTCAAGTGATATGCTTGGAATAAATTAGGATCTCAACAGATATTAAGCATCCACACCAGCAGAATAGAACGTCGGATAAGCTCACAGCTTACAGCATTCTTTGATCATCCAGTAATTGTTTATGGAGTTCTACAGCAAATGGAAGACCAAACAAACAGAGAACAATAGAGAAATAATCTCGAAGTCTCGGATGAAGTTAGAAAATTCAAGTAATGTGCAACAGTAACCAATTAGAAATTTAAATGATTAACTACACAAAATAATATGAAATTATCAAATTCAAATGAAAATTAATTCTAAGAGAAGATATTTTTTTTGTAGTTTTTTCCATGAAAAGATAAAATTAATTAGAAACACAAACTTAAATATGCATCTAATATATTTTTGTTGTTTTTTTATGAGAAGAAGAAAATAATTAGAAACATAAATAAAAATATGTATCTAATATATTTTTGGAGTTTTTAATAAGAATTAAAAAAAAACACACTTATTAACATATGAAAATATCAAAAACATATTTTTGTCATTTTTTTAATAAGGATTAAGAAAAATCAAATTAAATCCTATATTAAAATATTTAATCTTTTCTTCATGAAAATAAAAGAAACTAGAAGAAAATTGAAATAAGAATAAGAGAAAAAATAAGATTGGGCCAGGGGGTTTGAAATTCGTATGGAGGTGCAGGCCCAACATGTAACAAAAGCTGAATGAGTAAATAAAAAAAAAAGAAAGCTGGGCCGGACCGGGTCGGGTCAGGTGGAACCCGGATCCACCTAAGCTTAGCACAAGAGTTGGGTTTTGAGAAAACCCTAAAAACAACACATGGAGGCAGCGCCTCTGTATCTCTCTCCTTTCCGGAGAAGGTTTCAGTGACTTTGATATCCTATAACTTTGGTAACTTTGGTTAATTTCTTTCATCAGTATAATATATAATATTCTATGACATATAATAATCATTAATTGTAAACTAAAGTCATGAAAGTTATGCTACAGGAAAGTCACTGAAGCCAATCCCCTCCTTTCCTCTTACGATAAAACAAAAACTAGAAGAAAGAAAAACGCTCTTCTCTCTCGATCCTCATGGCTATCTCTCGATTTCTCATAGCGAACAACAACAGCACAACCGCGCTCTCTTTGCTCACGTTTGAACGATAACAACAACGAAGCTTACGGTTCACTTGTTTAGTAAACAACACCACTGATCTTTCTTGGTTTTAACAACAATCAGAAACTTCCAGCGGCCATGGAAGGAGAATCAGAAGAAAAACCCAGGTATGTTCCTCTTAATTTCGTTTTCACTTTTATTTAACAGTATAGTAACAACAACTTCTCACTCGGTTCATCTCTTAGCGTGAGCTCTCTCAGAAACAACAACAAACTAATGTTCGATGCTACCTCTCTCGCGAAGAACAGTGACAACAACACCTTCTCAGGGTGCTTTCGGTTCTCTCATGTTCAAGGTAACACAGATCATTTTTTACAGTTTCTTAAAACCAATTCATTTTTCAATTTTATGATCATGGTTCAATTGATAGCTCACTCCCTGTTTCGATTCTGCTCACAGTGAACAAAAACAAGAACTTCCGGCCTCTTTTGATTGAAGACAAACTCAAGGTTTGTTCTTCAATTTCTTTATCATGGTGCCAATAGTTTTTTTTTATGACATAGCAGTAATAACATATGCTCTCTGTTTTTCGGTTTCAGACAATTCAACAATTAACAGCAATATTGAGCGTGAGGTATGAAGATAACTTACCTGCGGCTAGAAGATTTTAGCCGGATTAGTGTTGCAGGTATGTGTCGGTTGCTCTGCTTCTGAAATTCTGCTTCTGAAATTGGCTATGATTACTGCGTTTCTGTTGTAAGTGATTGTTGATTCTGAGTCGCAAATCTGAACTGCTGCTACGTTGCTGTTACGGCTTCAAACTCACCATGAATTGTTGCTGTGATTGATTATGAACCGTGGCTTGTTTCTGTTGCTACTGTTATTGTTGTTGCTGCAGGTATAACACTGATTAATGGAAATATTGAGAGTAAGAGTGAAATTAGCTTACCTACGGCGAGGAGGTTTTCGCCGGATTATTGTTGAGGTATGCCTTGAATTCTTTATTGTTACTAACAACCTTGAATTGTTACTAACAATTTCTCTAACAACTTGCTTGTTGTTGTAGGATCCTTTGATGAAGATGACACCACCTCTTTGGATATTAGGGAGACTTGAAGATGGACTTCAAGTTGGAACTCTCCACCAAGGTATGAAGAATTTCTTCTTCACTCCCCTTCAAGAACTATGTAGCTAGAAATTCTTATTTTTTCCAAGTAGTTTTCTTTGGTTTGAAGAATTTCTCCTTCTAACAAAGAAACATGAAAACTATAAGAGAAGAGGAAGAAGTGAGAAAGCTAGTAGTATAGTAGCTTTGGTGTGATTTTCTTCAATGAGAGAACTTCCTATTTATAGGCAAAGTTAAGGGAGTGTTTGGCAATTGGTAATCTTGATTGGCAAGTTTCAATCATTGCAAGATAAGAAAAATAATATATTCTTCATCATTGCAAGAATAAAAAATAAGAATAAGAATATTCTTATGCAAAGATATTTTTCATGATATAAGCCATGTGTGTAAATTTTTATGTCATTTTATGATATCTCTAAGTTGCATAATTTTATGACATAAAAATCTCTCTTTGGCTTTCTTTGACTTTTGCTAATTTCACCCCTCTTTTTGTTTCTTTTTTTTCATGTTGCATGAGGACCTTGAAGAAAAGCATGAAGAAATTTGATCTTGAAGAATGAAGACTTGAAGAATTCAAGAATTGCATTTGAAGTTTTATTTTTTTCTTTTCCTTGTAATTCCAACTTTGTATGAATGAAACTTTGTATTCTTGCAAATGAATGGACTTTTGTAATTCTTGAATTTTGGATAAAGTCCACTTGTAAATCATTTGAAATTTAGAACTTTGTTCATGTAAAGGAACTTCACTTGTAATGTTTGAATTTCTCTTAGAATCCTTGAATGGAAAATGTATGAAACATGAATATTTCTTGAATGAATTTGAATGCAATTTCTATGTCTAGAATCAATTCTTGAATTCCATTGAATGATTCTTTGAAGAATGTTCTTGCACCAATGGACTTTTAATTCTTGAATTTATGGTTTTAGAACCATACTTGAAGCAATTCTTTCAACAAATTGACTAAAAGATATTTCTTGCAATTTTCATGAATTGTTTCAAACTTGTATCATCTTTCAAATAATCCATAAGAAACAATTTTCTTTACCATGACGAATCCATAGGCCAAAATCTTGAAATAGATTCCAATCAAAACTCTTGAATCACACAAATGGATATGGCACACTTTATTTGAAGATGATTGAAACCTTTGATTGACTTCCTGGGGATTTTTAGGGTTTCCCAAATGTGATCCCTGATTTCAGTCCCTGATAGTTCAAAACCCTTATCTGATGATTTGAATTTTCACTGTTGATCAATCCTTGTGTAGGAGATGTTCTGAGTCAATGGATTAGGTCAAAATGATGCACTTGGGGTCTTGAGGTCATGTCCCAAGTCATTAGATCAAATTCTGAGCAAAAGTCAGGAGTATGCTATCTTCAGTCAAAACCCTAATTTGATTAGTTCAGAGCCTTTGAGATTGTTGAAATGAATCTCTGAGGACCAAATGTTGATTGTTGATGAAGATGATTCATTTGAGATGAAGGGAGAACAAAACCCTAATTGGTTGTTACTTGTACTGATGAGTGATTTCTTGATTAAACCCTGCTGAGTCACAAGTAGCAAACACAAGCTATGCAATTTGTTAGAGATGCAAATGATGCATATGCAGATGATATGAGGTGGTATCTTAGGTCAAAAATTGGGGTATGACAGATGCCCCTATTTAAGTTTCTTCAACCTGAGACATGAAGATTGAAAATCTTCGTTTTGATAGGGTGGAAGAGACTTAAATACCAGAAGACGCGAATTTTGGACCTAAGATACCAAAATTGCGGATGATGCAAGGATATCTTTACCGAGGGATATCAAGAACTGACTCCACTGGGGAAAAGAGATCGGGAAGGATATCTCAATCCGTTTTAGGAAGAGAATCCGTTTTTTTTCTTCTTTTCGGGAAATCAAGTGTATGCTTCACCGGGGAATGATAGCTTTGTAAGAAAAGCTTACCTATCGACATTATCGACTATCAGCTTGGGGGATAGACTTGTTTAATAATGCGAAGGTGGAAGGTGTGAAACCGTATTACCGACTATCAGCATGGTGATAGGCTTGACAAGGTAAAAAGAGTTTCAAAGGTTCGGTTAATATTACCGACTATCAGCCTTGTGATAGACATGTTTAATAATATAACCAGAACAAAAGGTTACCGACTACCAGCCTCGTGATAGTGGTTCTGAAGACATGATCAATTATCAGCCGAGTGATAAAATGATTCTGGAGACTTTGCTAGGGAAATTACTGGTTATTCAGCCTTGTGAACAGTAATAAGGCCCTGATTGTCAAATGGTCTTCATGATTGATTTCCTTGAGAGGAAAAAATCTTTTGAAAGAGACATAAGCTGCTCGGATGATGAGGCTATTGCTTATTGTCTATTTTTCACGACTCTGTTTGATGGAATCGGAATTTGAATTTTTGGTAAAGACAAGGTTCTAACCAAGAATGAACTGGAAAGAGACAGTCAAACAAGACTTTGTACCCAATGAGGAATGAACTCGAACGGGTATTTTCTCCTTTGTTATGAGAGGAGAAACTGAAGCAACCTTCTTCCACGAGGAATGATCTCAGTGGAGAACTGGAGAAAGAAGATGTTCTTTCTGCTTATGGGTGACAACCTACTGGAGAGATGACACACCCATACCTGTTTCTCTTTTTTTTTCTTTCTTTCTTTTTTTTTTTGGGATAGATATATCCTAAACAAGTGATTTCGAAGCAGATATTGAAAAATGCAAGAATGCATAAATGATGCAAATATGTATGAATGATGAATGTCATGAATGTCGCATGCATGCTAACAATACTGACAGATAATGAAGTGTATACTGGAGAGGGACCGACGTCGCAATACAACCAGATACTTGGCAAATGTTTTTCAACACGGTGTAGATAACACAGGTGATGAATGGTGTTGCGTGCTTTAAACTTCTCTAGGGAAGATAAACATCTTTTCTTATTGAGATGGAAGAACTTCTTCACTGGAGATTGGAGATCTTCTTCATTAGGGATAAAAGACCTTCTTCACTGGGGATAGAAGAGCTTTTCCTATCATAATCTTTGATTCATCCTATGGAGATAGCTGTTGACGTTCCTTCTGTTGTTCACAACTCAAAGGAAAATTTCGCTTTTATTTTGAAAAAGAAAAGTGAAGTAAATTCATTTAAAACTTTTTTTCTTTTTTCTTTCAAAAGTGAATAACACAATTAAAGCATCATTTTGCAAGCTGAAAGAAATTTAAAGATTGCAAACAAATGGGCACAAGGCTCAAATTTATTTAATAGGATGGTAATCAGCTAAAGGCGTGATTCCATAGAGTATTTACAAAAGTTGGAAATGGTAATTATGCGGAAAAGGCTACATTGAAAGCAATAACCACTATTCCCTCTAACAACTTTGAGTTCCAACTGTGCTTGTTGCTTTAGATTGGCGATGATTTGATTGAAGATCCTTTGATGAAAAAGACTCCTCAGATGACGAAGTATGGACTGATGTAGTTACTTTGTCATAAATCCTTAATTTTTGCCTAGATTGCCCTTTCAGGTTTTCAATCTACCAGGATGAATTTTTTTCTGTTTATTGTCTCTAATTTTTGCCTGGACCGCCCTTTCAGGTTTTCAGTCCACCGAGACGCTCATTTTTGCCTAAGTCACCCTTTGCGGGTTTTCGACTTACCGAGCTGTTCTTTTGTATTTTTTTAGACAAAGTATTTCTTGACTGCATCAGCATTCACAGGATGTGGGAGTTCATCACCATCCATGGTTGCAAGAGTCATGGCGCCGCCAGAAAATGTTCTTTTGACAACATACGGGCCTTCGTAATTAGGAGACCATTTGCCCCTAGAATCTGGTTGAAAAGACAAGATCTTCTTAAGCACGAGGTCGCCTTCTTGAAATTCACGAGGTCGAACCTTTTTGTTGAAAGCTTGTTTCATCCTTGCTTGGTATAACTGTCCATGGCATAGAGCAGTCATACGTTTTTCTTCGATTAAGTTCAACTGATCGTATCTGCTTTGACACCATTCAGCCTCTGATAACTTAGTCTCCATGAGGACTCTCATTGATGGGATTTCAACTTCTACGGGGAGCATAGCTTCCATGCCGTATACTAGAGAAAAGGGAGTTGCCCCTGTTGAAGTACGCACTGAAGTACGGTACCCATGTAAAGCAAATGGCAGCATTTCATGCCAGTCTTTGTAAGTGACGACCATTTTCTGGACGATCTTCTTAATGTTCTTGTTGGCGGCTTCGACGGCGCCGTTCATTTTCGGTCTGTAAGGAGAAGAGTTATGATGCTCAATCTTGAATTCCTCACACAATTCTTTCATCATTTTGTTGTTCAAGTTTGAACCATTGTCAGTAATGATCTTGCTGGGAATACCATATCGGCAAATGATGTTGTTCTTGATGAACCTCACAACCACTTGTCTTGTAACATTGGCGTAAGATGCTGCTTCGACCCATTTGGTGAGGTAATCAATTGCTACCAAGATGAAACGATGACCGTTTGAAGCTTTTGGTTCGATCATTCCGATCATGTCGATACCCCACATGGAGAAAGGCCACGGAGATGAGAGAACGTTGAGTAGAGTTGGTGGCACATGGATCTTATCTGCGTAGATCTGGCACTTGTGACATCTCTTCACGTGTTTATAACAATCAGATTCCATTGTCAACCAATAGTAACCTGCTCTTAAGATCTTCTTGGACATTGCATGCCCATTTGAATTAGTTCCAAAGGACCCTTCATGCACTTCATGCATTAACATGTCTGCTTCGTGTCTATCCACGTATCTGAGCAAAACCATGTCGAAGTTTCTTTTGTATAGCACATCTCCGTTCAGGAAGAAACTGCCAGAGAGTCTCCTTAGAGTTTTCTTATCTTTGTTTGATGCCCCAAGCGGGTACTCTTGAGTTTGAAGGAAGCGTTTGATGTCGTGGAACCACGGTTTATCATCGATGACTGCTTCAATTGCGAACACATAAGCGGGCCTTTCAAGGCGCGTGATTCTGACTGTAGGCATATCATTCCAGTGATTGACTTTGAACATAGAAGATAGAGTAGCCAAGGCGTCTGCCATTCGATTCTGATCTCGAGGTATATGATGCAATTCAACCTTGTTGAAGAAAGTCAACAGACGTCTTGCATAATCTCTATAAGGAATCAAGCCAGGGTGATAAGTTTCCCACTTGTCTTTGATTTGGTTGATCACGAGAGCTGAATCTCCATATATGTCGAGGATCTTGATCCTTAAGTCAATGGCTTCTTCGAGACCCATGATACAAGCTTCATATTCTGCGATGTTGTTGGTGCAATCAAATAGCAATCTGGCGGAGAACGGGATATGAGTACCCTTGGGAGTGATGATGATTGCCCCAATTCCATTGCCAAAAGCGTTTACTGCTCCATCAAAAATTAGGCCCCATCTTGATCCAGGCTCAGGACCTTCTTCTGGTAACGGTTCGTCACAATCTTTCATCTTCAAGTACAAGACATCTTCATCAGGAAAGTCAAACTTGAGAGATTGATATTCATTAATTGGTTGATGCGCCAAGTGATCGGCGAGAATGCTTCCTTTGACTGCTTTTTGAGCACGGTACTCAATGTCATATTCGGATAACAGCATTTGCCATCGGGCAATCCTTCCTGTTAAGGCAGGCTTTTCAAAGACATACTTGATCGGATCCATTTTGGAGATTAACCAAGTAGTATTGTTGATCATGTACTGGCGGAGACGTTTTGAAGCCCAAGCCAAAGCACAACATGTTTTTTCGAGCATGGAGTAACGAGACTCACAGTCTGTGAATTTCTTACTCAAGTAATAGATGGCATGCTCCTTCTTACCGGTTTCATCTTGCTGTCCAAGCATACAACCCATGGATTCTTCCAACACGGTAAGGTACATGATTAATGGTCTTCCTTCAACTGGAGGAATCAATATTGGTGGTTCTAACAGGTATTCCTTGATGCTGTCAAACGCTTTCTGGCAATCTTCAGTCCATACAACCCCTTGATCTTTGCGGAGAAGCTTGAAAATTGGCCCACAAGTAGCAGTCATTTGAGAGATAAACCTGGAGATATAGTTCAATCGTCCGAGAAATCCTCTTACTTGCTTTTCAGTTTTTGGTGCAGGCATCTCTTGAATAGCTCTGACTTTGTCGGGATCTACTTCAATACCTCTTTGTCTGACAATGAAACCCAAGAGTTTTCCAGATCTAACCCCAAAAGTACATTTGTTAGGATTCAAGCGAAGCTGATATTTCCTTAGTCGTTGAAACAACTTCAAAAGGTATTCAATATGTTCTTCTTCTATGCTGGACTTGGCTATCATGTCGTCCACATAAACTTCAATTTCTTTATGCATCATGTCATGAAAGAGAGTAGTCATCGCCCTTTGGTAAGTTGCGCCTGCATTCTTCAATCCAAACGGCATCACTTTGTAGCAAAAGGTACCCCATGGGGTAATGAAAGATGTCTTCTCCATGTCTTCAGGAGCCATCTTGATCTGATTATAACCGGAGAACCCGTCCATGAAGGAAAAGACGTTGAACTTAGCGGTGTTATCAACCAGCATGTCAATATGTGGTAATGGAAAGTCATCTTTTGGACTGGCCTTGTTCAAGTCACAGTAGTCAACACACATTCTGACTTTGCCATCTTTCTTCGGAACTGGCACTATGTTGGCTAACCATTGAGGATACTCTGAGGTGACTAGAAAACCTGCGTCGAGCTGTTTTTGAACTTCCACTTTGATCTTGTTAGCCATATCAGGGTGAGTCCTTCGCAATTTCTGCTTAACTGGCAGACATTCTGGCTTCAATGGCAAGTAATGCTGAACAATATTGGTATCCAACCCAGGCATGTCTTGGTAGGACCAGGCAAACACGTCCACATATTCTTTGAGAAGATCTATCAACTTACTCTTGATATCAACATTAAGCAGCGATCCAATGTGTCGCGGGGAAAAATCGTTTGTCCTTTTTCGGGATGAGACACCTGATGCCTTCTTTGGGCTCGAGTGCTCAAAAAAATGATTTTTCTTTTGTACCGACCAAACTTTTTATTGTTTCCAAAGTAGGAAAAGGAAAAAAGCTGCAATAACCTAAAAAGTGGGGGAGAGATTCCGGGTAAGAGGGTTGGTTATACAAAGGGAAGGTATTAGCACCCAACGTATCTATAGTACTCTATAGGTTTCTTTGTTTTGTTTATTCCATTCTTGTTGTGGTGGAGGTTCTTGTGAGAAAGAGGTGGGACCTAAGGTGTTTGTTTGATTATGCTCGCAAAGATCATCGCGATCCTCTGCATACATATCCCTTAGAGGGAATCAGAGCATCTGTAGCTCGGGGTCTACGGGTGCTAAGGTTTGAATGTTTTTGAGGGAGAAGTTTTGCTCGCCAAGGGTACGACCTTGTGCCTACGTATTCTCAAAGGGATGTTGAGAAAGTCAGAGCAATCGTAGTTCCCACTTATGCTAGTGGAAGCAAAGGAAAAGAGACAAATGTCATCTAAATGTTCGATGTATCTAATCTATATCATCACATACATCTGTTTGATTTTTGTTTGAAAATCTTTTCATTATAAGGCCAGGGCCATGCCACTTAGGGTGCTTAGAATGATAAAGATGTTTTTGTGTTTAACCAGCCTTGTGGCAAAAGTTTCAATGAAGTCAGCCTTGTGACAAAAACTTTGATTAATCAGCCAGCCTTGTGGCAAAAGTTTCAATGAAGTCAGCCTTGTGACAAAAACTTTGATTAATCATCCAGTACGGTGGTAAAACAGTTTGATTGATTAGCCAGCCTTGTGGCAAAAAAAAGTTTGATTGATTGATTGATTGATTGTTTGATTGTTTGTGATGATATAGATGAGATACTCCTATCATAGAGATGATAAATGTCTAATCTCCTAGGGTATTTGTTTTGGATATTGGGGATGCTTATAAGAAGCCCGTGGGTCCTTGTACGAAGCCCAAGAGGAGGCTATCAGAGGGTCCTTGCATTGTAAGCCCAAGAGGAGGCTATGGGAGGGACAATCCAGGGTCCTTGCATTGTAAGCCCAAGAGGAGGCTATGGGAGGGACACTCGTTTGTACAAAGCCCAAGGGGAGGCATGGTATAGTTGGTTTGAGCTCTTAGAGCGATTTCACCGGGAAACCATACTCTATGTCCTAACCTAAACTAGGGAGATTCTTTGCACGAAGCCCAATAGGAGGCTATGGGGAACCTAGTGTTGTACTAAGTTGAACAAGCACACATATCACACATATGAACAAACATGAACAAGTATGAACAAACATGAACAGGTATGAGCAATTATATATATGACAAAGTGTGTGTATATAATGGAGTTTATGAAGGAAATATACCTGTAAGCATGATCCATTTGTATACACGAGGGCTCGGGACTTATACTCGAGGAGAGGTCCACTTGAGTTTATTCAAAACTATGTAAACAGGTATTTACAAAGGGGCTTGGGACTTATACCTACATGGAGGCCCATGGTATTTTTGGGAAGATTTAAAGAAACCTTCATTTTTGGTTTGTTATTCAAAGTTAAAAACAAATTGATTGAGATATGTACAAAAGGCGTACAATGAAATACCTAATTTCATGTACTGGAATGGGTATGTACAAAAGGGGCTTGGGACTTATACCTACATGGAGGCCCGTGGTATTTTATAAAACATGGTTGATTATTTTTAACAGACGCGAGGTTTGAAAAACTGTTTGAAAGTTATTGTTTTGAAAGAGTTTTCTGTACAAAGAAAAACTGTAGAAAAAAGGAAAAAGGAGTGGGTCTTATACTCTCTAATATTCGAGAGGCCCCACATCATTTTGAAAATCAATTGATCAATTAAAAAGATTTAATCAATAGTTTCAAAAAGAAATGGTTTATTGTCTTTGAAATGAATCGTGATCGCTTGTTTTAAAATGATTTGAATTTTGAAAGGAGTCAAATTAATCAAGATAAACAAAAAGATTGTCTTCAATTAACACTTAGATGGTTAGGGTTTATTCCAAAAATATTTACAAGTGATTAAGTTTGAAAAATCAAGTGAAAAACAATATTTAAAAGTATTAAAAACATTTAAAACATGTCATTTTAAACTCAATTAAAAATATATTAAATGAATCCTTTTTTGTGATTTTTTTTAATATTATCAAAATATGTATATTAAATAAAGAGTGTAAAAAAAATGAAGTGAAAATAATGAATTTTGATTGGTTAAATTAATTGGTGAAGTTTGTTAAAAAATGAAAGAAAATAGGTTGCAAAAAATTGGTTTTGTCTCCACTAGGGCTTGAACTCACGCCCTCTCTCTCACCAGCCAAAACATGAACCAACTGAGCCACGCTTGTGGCTTGTTAAACATACGCGTTTGATAAAATATATTTTAAATCAAGAATTTGAATTTCCCAAACCAAATCTGGCGCCAAGAACACAACCCTAACTGATTTTCAAATTTCTTCAAAACTGTGTTGTTTTGATCGATCAAAGGGTCTATCTCACTCGGTTTTGGACGAGGAACATGATGATGACCTTTAATTTCATTTATTTTTGCTCTAAGATGATTAATCCTCTGATGAACACGAAGAACCCTAATATGAAAAATCTTTGTGAAATCGTGTATGATCATGATATGATGCAATTGATTGAGGGTTATTATTCAGTGATGGTGCAGAAACAAGATGGTAACTCAGTTTTGCATTTATGATGCATGTATGATAGAGTTTGAAGTTCATGAACACTTACCTCAAAAACGGCCAAGCTGGAGATTGAATTTTGCGAAGGAGGTGTTACAGATGTTGTTGCTTGATCTGGACAGCTTCAATGAACCATATGGAAGGTGTCTGGATGCTTGGAGTGGATTGAAAACACCTGGAGTAGTTGGAGGTACCCGATCTGCAGTTAAGCCTAAGTGTGAATCGAGCTCTATGATTCTGATGTTTCAGGTTGGTGATGAGTGTTTAGATAGCTTATATGTGATATATGTGAGGTGTGGGAAGTGTTAATTTGGACAGAAATGATCTGGAATGAAAATTGGCATGATAAGGCTCTTTATGTGTTCATATGGAGGTTGAAGAGTGAATCTGAGTTTTGGGGTGATTTGGGGTGTGTGAGTGGTTCAAACACATCCCATATGATGTTTATGAGTTGCTAGAACCATCACTTTGGCCATAACTTCAAGGGTTTGGAGGTTGAGTTTTCTACCTCTTTGAAAACTATGAAACTTGCAATTCAAGAAAGAAGAGAGAAAACCTATAATTGTGAGGTTTTGGTGTGATTTTGAATGAGGTAAGGACCTCTATTTATAGGCCAAAGTTTCTGAATACAAAGCTCTTGCAAGTTGATCAAGAATGATGATTTGGCTTAAGAGATAAAAAGGAATCTTTCACATTAAATGCAAATGGTTAAAAGTGACTTAACCATGGTTATTTCTCAAGCTTCTTATCCTCTTCCATTCTGATCTTCTAATCAGAAAATATCTCTCAATTATTGCTCCTATGCATCATTGCTTGGATTATAGGTCATGTAGTCTTGAAACTTAGTGAAAAATGGTGAAAATCCAAGTGAAAAAGATCACTAAATGCATAATTCAAAACCATAGCTACACTCCATATTTTTTCTTGCTCTTGGACATTTTGGAAAGCTCATATTACACACATCAAAACCCTAGTTGAAAGTTTCTTCAAGATCCTTAAGGAAGTGGGTGAAAAAGATCCATGAACTTTGAGAAAAATGAAGTTTCAAGTGAAATTTTCCAAAGATGCCAACTTTGAAGCTCCATATCTCTTAAATGGTTGATCTTATGGAAAAAATTTATATGTGTCAAAGTTGTTTATTGGATCAAAATCTACAACTTTCATTTTGGAAGTTTTTTTCAGTTTGTAGGTGAAATTTTGAGTTATTCCCCTCCAAAGTTTGGAAAAAACCATGAAAAACACTTAGAAAAATTTTCTAAGTATGAAAGTCAAACTTTTGACTTTTTGATTCTTGGTTGATTTTCTTGATTTTTCTTGATCAAATGACTTCATATATCATATATTGATGATTCAAAACTTCAAAAGTCATGGTTGACCAAAATTCCCCAAAAGTCAATGGTGATCTTGTACAGTTGACTTTTTCAGACGAATCGCGTTTCTGGAGATTTCAAATGAAACAGGCTATCCTCACCATATGAATGGTATGAATGGATCACATTGAAGCATTAGAGGATATTGAGCCATGGTTTGAGTTGTGGCACCATGTCCTGATTAAAAAGTCAGTGGTTCAGTGAATTAGGTCAAAAACCCTAATTGTCGACCTGATGAAATTGATGACTGTGGATCTTGAATTGAGATGTAATTTACATTGTATATTGTCATAGGGATTATTTGAGGATGATTGAAATCTTTGATTGGCTTCCTGGGGGTTTTTAGGGTTTCCCAAATGTGATCCCTGATTTCAGTCCCTGATAGTTCAAAACCCTGATCTGAGGATTTGTCTGATCAATCTTTGTGTAGGAGATGTTATGAGCCAATGGATTAGGTCAAAATGATGAACTTGAGGTCTTGATATCATGTCCCAAGCCATTAGGTCAAATTCTGAGCAAATGTCAGGAGTATACTATCTTCAGTCAAAACCCTAATCTGGTTGGTTCAGAGCCTTTGAGATTGTTGAAATGAATCTCTGAGGACCAAATGTTGATTATTGATGAAGATGATTCTTTTGAGATGAAGGGAGAACAAAACCCTAATTGATTGTTACTTGTACTGATGAGTGATTTCCAGATTAAATCCTGCTGAGTCACAAGTAACAAACACAAGCTATGCAATTTGTTAGAGATGCAAATGATGCATATGCAAATGATATGAGGTGGTATCTTAGGTCAAAAATTGGGGTATGACAGATGCCCCTATTTAAGTTTTCTTCAACCTGAGACATGAAGATTGAAAATCTTCGTTTTGATAGGGTGGAAGAGACTTAAATATCAGAAGACGCGAATTTTGGACCTAAGATACCAAAATTGCGAATGAGATAAGGATATCTTTACCGAGGGAATATCAAACTGACTCCACTGGGGAAAAGAGATCGGGAAGGATGTTTCAATCCGTTTTAGGAAGAGAATCCGTTTTTTTTCTTTTTGGGAAAGCAAGTGTATGCTTCACCGGGGAATGATAGTTTTGTAAGAAAAGCTTACCTATCGACATTATCGACTTATCAGCATGGGGATAGACTTGTTTAATAATGCGAAGGTGAAAGGTATGAAACTGTATTACCGACTATCAGCATGGTGATAGACTTGACAAGGTAAAAAGAGTTTCAAAGGTTCGGTTAATATTATCGACTATCAGCATGGTGATAGACATGTTTAATAATATAACCAAAACAAAAGGTTACCGACTACCAGCCTCGTGATAGTGGTTCTGAAGACATGATCAATTATCAGCAGAGTGATAAAATGATTCTGGAGACTTTGCTAGGGAAATTACTGGTTATTCAGCCTTGTGAACAGTAATAAGGCCCTGATCGTCAAATGATCTTCATGATTGATTTCCTTGAGAGGAAATTTTTGAAAGAAACATAAACTGCTCAGATGACAAGGCGATTGTTTATGGTTCAATTTTTTCTTGACTCTATTTGGAGAATCGGAATTTGAATTTTTGGTAAAGACAAGGTTCTAACCAAGAATGAATTGGAAAGAGACAGTCAAACAAGACTTTGTACCCAATGAGGAATGAACTCAAATGGGATTTTATCCTTCGTTTTGAGAGGAGAAACTAAAGCAACCTTCTTCCACGAGGAATGATCTCAGTGGGGAACTGGAGAAAGAAGATGTTTTTCTGCTTACGGGTGACAACCTACTGGAGAGATGACACGCCCATATCTGTTTCTTTTTCTTTCTTTTTGAGGATAGATATATCCTAAACAAGTGATTATTGAAAAATGCAAGAATGCATAAATGATGCAAATATGTATGAATGATGAATGTCGCATGCATGCTAACAATACTGACAGACAGAGGAGTATATATTGGAGAAGGACCAACGTCGCAACACAACCAGATACTTGGTGTAGATAACACAGGTGATGAATGATGTTGTGTGCTTTAAACTTCTCTGGGGAAGATAAGCATCTTTTCTTATTGAGATGGAAGAACCTCCTCACTGGAGATGGAAAATCTTCTTCACTGGGGATAAAAGAGCTTCTTTACCTCGAGGGGTAATTGCTTCAGGAATTCTTTTCTGGGACCAGAATACCGTTGTCTCAACAATTTCTCAGGGAGAATCCTTTTGTTCATCCTATGGAGACGACTGCTGATGTTCCTTCTGTTGTTCATAACTCAAAGGAAAATTTCGCTTTTATTTTGAAAAAGAAAAGTGAAGTAAATTCATTTAAAACTTATTTTTTTCTTTTTTTCAAAAGTGAATAACACAATTAAAGCGTCATTTTGCAAGCTAAAAGAAATTAGAGATTGCAAACAAATGGGCACAAGGCTCAAATTTATTTAATAGGATGGAAATCAGCTAAAGGCGTGATTCCATGGAGTATTTACAAAAGTTGGAAATGGTAATTATGCGGAAAAGGCTACATTGAAAGCAATAACCACTATTCCCCCCATCAACTTTGAGTTACAACTGTGCTTGTCGCTTCAGATTTGGCGATGATTTGTTTGAAGATCCTTTGATGAAAAAAGACTCCTCAGGTGACGAAGTATGGACTGATGCAGTTACTTTGTCATGAATCCCTAATTTTTGCCTAGATTGCCCTTTCAGGTTTTCAATCTACCAGGATGAATTTTTCTGTTTATTGTCTCTAATTTTTGCCTGGACCGCCCTTCCGGGTTTTCAGTCCACCGAGACGCTCATTTTTGCCTAAGTCGCCCTTTGCGGGTTTTCAACTTACCGAGCTGTTCTTTTGTTCTTTTTTAGACAAAGTATTTCTTGACTGCATCAGCATTCACAGGATGTGGGAGTTCATCACCATCCATGGTTGCAAGAATCAAGGCGCCGCCAGAAAATTTTCTTTTGACAACATACGGGCCTTCGTAATTAGGAGACCATTTGCCCCTAGAATCTGGTTGAAAAGACAAGATCTTTTTAAGCACGAGGTCACCTTCTCGGAATTCACGAGGTCGAACCTTTTTGTTGAAAGCTTGTTTCATCCTTGCTTGGTATAACTGTCCATGGCATAGAGCAGTCATACGTTTTTCTTCGATTAAGTTCAACTGATCGTATCTGTTTTGACACCATTCAGCCTCTGATAACTTAGTCTCCATGAGGACTCTCATTGATGGGATTTCAACTTCTACGGGGAGCACAACTTCCATGCCGTATACTAGAGAAAAGGGAGTTGCCCCTGTTGAAGTACGCACTGAAGTACGGTACCCATGTAAAGCAAATGGCAGCATTTCATGCCAGTCTTTGTAAGTGATGACCATTTTCTGGACGATCTTCTTAATGTTCTTGTTAGCAGCTTCAACGGCGCCGTTCATTTTTGGTCTGTAAGGAGAAGAGTTATGATGCTCAATCTTGAATTCCTCACATAATTCTTTCATCATTTTATTGTTCAAGTTTGAACCATTGTCAGTAATGATCTTGCTGGGAATACCATATCGGCAAATGATGTTGTTCTTGATAAACCTCACAACCACTTGTCTTGTAACATTGGCGTAAGATGCTGCTTCGACCCATTTGGTGAAGTAATCAATTGCTACTAAAATGAAACGATGACCATTTGAAGCTTTCGGCTCGATCATTCCAATCATGTCAATACCCCACATGGAGAAAGGCCATGGAGATGATAGAACGTTGAGTAGAGTCGGTGGCACATGGATCTTATCTGCGTAGATCTGGCACTTGTGACATCTCTTCACGTATTTGTAACAGTCTGATTCCATTGTCAACCAATAGTATCCTGCTCTTAAGATCTTCTTGGACATTGCATGCCCGTTTGAATGAGTTCCAAAGGACCCTTCATGCACTTCATGCATTAACATGTCTGCTTCGTGTCTGTCCACGCATCTGAGCAAAACCATGTCGAAGTTTCTTTTGTATAGCACATCTCCGTTCAGGAAGAAACTGCCAGAAAGTCTCCTTAGAGTTTTCTTATCTTTGTTTGATTTCCCAAGTGGGTACTCTTGAGTTTGAAGGAAGCGTTTGATGTCGTGGAACCACGGTTTATCATCGATGACTGCTTCGGTTGCAAACACATAGGCGGGCCTTTCAAGGCGCGTAATTCTAACTGTAGGCACATCATTCCAGTGACTGACTTTGAACATGGAAGATAGAGTAGCCAAGGCGTCTGCCATTCGATTCTGATCTCGAGGTATATGATGCAATTCAACCTTGTTGAAGAAAGTCAACAGACGTCTTGCATAATCTCTGTAAGGAATCAAGCCAGGGTGGTAAGTTTCCCATTTGTCTTTGATTTGGTTAATCATGAGGGCTGAATCTCCATATATGTCGAGGATTTTGATCCTTAAGTCAATGGCTTCTTCGAGACCCATGATACAAGCTTCATATTCTGCGATGTTGTTGGTACAATCAAATAGCAGTCTGGCGGAGAATGGGATATGAGTACCCTTGGGAGTGATGATGATTGCCCCAATTCCATTGCCAAAAGCGTTTACTGCTCCATCGAAAATTAGGCCCCATCTTGATCCAGGCTCAGGACATTCTTCAGGTAACGGTTCGTCACAATCTTTCATCTTCAAGTACAAGACATCTTCATCAGGAAAGTCAAACTTGAGAGATTGATATTCATTAATTGGTTGATGTGCCAGGTGATCGGCGAGAATGCTTCCATTGACCGCTTTTTGAGCACGGTACTCAATGTCATACTCAGATAACAGCATTTGCCATCGGGCAATCCTTCCTGTTAAGGCAGGCTTTTCAAAGACGTACTTGATCGGATCCATTTTGGAGATTAACCAAGTAGTATTGTTGATCATGTACTGGCGGAGACGTTTTGAAGCCCAGGCCAAAGCACAACATGTTTTTTCGAGCATGGAGTAACGAGACTCACAGTCTGTGAATTTCTTACTCAGGTAATAGATGGCATGTTCTTTCTTACCGGTTTCATCTTGTTGTCCAAGCATACAGCCCATGGATTCTTCCAACACAGTAAGGTACATGATTAGTGGTCTTCCTTCAACTGGAGGAATCAATATTGGTGGTTCTAACAAGTACTCTTTGATACTGTCGAACGCTTTCTGGCAATCTTCAGTCCATACAACCCCTTGATCTTTGCGGAGAAGCTTGAAAATTGGCCCACAAGTAGCAGTCATTTGAGAGATGAATCTGGAGATATAGTTCAATCGTCCGAGAAATCCTCTTACTTGCTTTTCAGTTTTTGGTGCAGGCATCTCTTGAATAGCTCTGACTTTGTCGGGATCTACTTCAATACCTCTTTGGCTGACAATGAACCCCAAGAGTTTTCCAGATCTAACCCCAAAAGTACATTTGTTAGGATTCAAGCGAAGCTGATATTTCCTTAGTCGTTGAAACAACTTCAAAAGGTATTCAATATGTTCTTCTTCTGTGCTGGACTTGGCTATCATGTCGTCCACATAAACTTCAATTTCTTTATGCATCATGTCATGGAAGAGAGTAGTCATTGCCCTTTGGTAAGTTGCGCCTGCATTTTTTAATCCAAACGGCATTACTTTGTAGCAAAAGGTACCCCATGGGGTGATGAAAGATGTCTTCTCCATGTCTTCAGGAGCCATCTTAATCTGATTATAACCGGAGAACCCGTCCATGAAGGAAAAGACGTTGAACTTAGCAGTGTTATCGACCAGCATGTCGATATGTGGTAAGGGAAAGTCATCTTTTGGACTGGCCTTATTCAGGTCATGGTAGTCAACACACATTCTGACTTTTCCATCTTTCTTCGGAACTGGCACTATGTTAGCCAACCATTGAGGATATTCTGAGGTGACTAGAAAACATGCGTCGAGTTGTTTTTGAACTTCTGTTTTGATCTTGTTAGCCATATCAGGGTGAGTCCTTCGCAATTTCTGCTTAACCGGCGGACATTCTGGCTTCAATGGCAAGTAATGCTGAACAATATTGGTATCCAACCCAGGCATGTCTTGGTAGGACCAGGCAAACACGTCAACATATTCTTTGAGAAGGTCTGTCAACTTACTCTTGATATCAGCATCAAGCAGCGATCCAATGGTCACTTCTTTTTTGTCTTCTTCAGAACCCAAATTGATCTTTTCTAAAGGCTCTTTGTGAGGCAGAATGGCTCTTTCCTCGTGCTTAAGTAATCGAGAGATCTCGTCCGGGATCTCCTCTTCTTCCTCTTCTTCGGCTTCGAACACAGGAAACTCAAAGTTGGGAGAGGGCATAGGGTTATTGCATTCAATGGGTTTATCAATAGTTAATCTGCACATGTGATTTATATTTATTTCAGAAAATTTATGAATGCAGGAGTGTATGCAGGTTTTTTTTTTTTTTTTTTAATTTTATTTTGGTCTTTTAGGATTACCATTTCCAGAAAAAAGCAAAAATAAAACATATAATGTAGGGAATTCAAAATGACACTTTATTTATGATTCATTTTTGAAACAAAGCCCTAAACACAAACTCATTTGTCTTGGGCAGGACAAAGAGGGAAACTTTTAAAACAAAGCCCTATACACAAAGTTATTTGGGCGGAACATTTAAAAGAAAAGCCCTGTAAAACATCTCTCTGCTTTGGGCAAGGCAGGAGGTCAAAATAACAGCGAGGTGATTACTTTGAGCGGCGAACAACATTCGGAACGTCGACAGCCTTCCAGTAGCAACGAACTCCTCTGTGCATTATGTATTCAGGAAAATTCTCCTCAGAATTATCTTCAGTTTTGACATTGACTGCAGGTCGAGCAGGATTTGAAGGTCCTGGTTTGTCACCCTTGTTCTTTGTAGAGTTGAAATGGTCTTCTTCTACTTCTTGAAGAGCGTAAGACGAGTCACAATCTTCAGAATTTTCAGGATGTATTTCCCAGTCTTCAGGATGAAGAGACTCATTGTCAGCGATACTTTCTGAGTCAGTTGCGGGACCATCTTCCCCTTCATCTTCAAAAATGGCATTTATGTGATAATAACCACCTTCAGGATTATGAACCTTGGCAGATGCATTGAAGCTGAGATCTTCAGTAATTTCAGGCTGCTGAGAAAATTGACAGGGCTGATAAGCCTCTTCTGGTTGGCTGTTATATTCAAAGGGATCTCCCCATCCAGTTGGTTGGATATCTTCAATCGCAATCTTGTAACTTTCAGGTGCAGTGTATTTCACCATATAATCAAATTTTCCACTTGGTTGTCCCAAGGTGTCCCAAACCTCTGCAGGAATAGGCGGAATTTCTTTGGCACTTGTTTTCTCTGAAGGAGGATATGGTTCTTCCTGAGATATGTATCCCGAGTCATTGAGATAACATTTCCATTCTTCTTCAGGATCAGGTAGACCTTCTTCAATGCATTCTTCGATAAGGACATTAACCTCTTGAGGAATTGGGTTAAGGAATCCTCCACTAATGAATGTTTCTTTGATCGGTCGAAGGGTTTCATCCTTCTTGGTGCAGTTTGAGAATGTTGGTGAACATCCGAGACCTGCTCTAGTTTCATTCTTGGTAGGGATCACAACTTGCCCCCAGCCAGTGGTAGTTCCATCTTTTACTACTTTTACTGCTTCTTTGTAAGAAGAGATTGATGCTTTCTTCTTGGAAGATTCGTCTTCTAAAGAGAGACCTTGGAACTGAGTTCCTTCCACATCATCAGCACTGATGAAAGAGAAATTGGATAAATGGCTCACCATCAAGGCTTGTTCTCCACTTATTGTTACCAACTTTCCATTTGTTACAAATTTTAACTTTTGATGGAGCGTAGAAGTTACTGCCCCTGCTTCATGGATCCAGGGTCGTCCTAACAGACAGCTATAAGCAGCTTGAATGTCCATGACCTGGAAAGTGATTTGAAATGTGTGGACCAATTGTCATGGGAAGGTTGACTTCGCCGATAACAGACTTTTGCGATCCATCAAATGCTTTGACAACTACACCACTGAACTTCATAGGTATTCCTTGGTAAGACAAGCGAGCAAGAGTCGTTTTTGGCATCACATTTAAGGAAGATCCGGTGTCTACCAACACATTGGACAAAGAGTCTGACTGACAGTTCATAGAAATGTGCAAAGCAAGATTGTGATTTCTGCCCTCCTCGGGGAGTTCTTCATCACAGAAGCTTAAATTGTTGCAAGCAGTTATGTTGGCTATTATCCCATCAAAATGGTCAACAGTCACATCATGATCTACAAAAGCCTGATCCAAGACCTTCATCAGGGCTTCCCTGTGGGCTTCTGAGTTTAACAGCAATGAAAGTATTGAGATTTTTGAAGGAGTCTGCATAAGCTGATCCAC
This sequence comes from Vicia villosa, assembly GCF_029867415.1. Taxonomy (NCBI): domain Eukaryota; kingdom Viridiplantae; phylum Streptophyta; class Magnoliopsida; order Fabales; family Fabaceae; genus Vicia; species Vicia villosa. The sequence continues at coordinate 187,098,206 of NC_081182.1, read as the reverse complement.
AATCTTGTATTCACTTCTTTTGATAAGCTTCAAAATTTCATCAAAATCTGGATTGACATTGGTTCCACTGGATTGACCAATATCAGTGTTTGTATTACTGACAGGAGTTTCCACAGGATTCCCCACTGGTGTATTAACAGGATTTTGCCCAATTACAGGAGCAACAGGCTGCTTTGAAGGTAGTGGAGTATACACACGTCCACTTCTTGTTACTCGACTCACATCAGCGATGTTTACGACAGATGAGAGAGTTGGTAAAGGAACTTCTTGTCCATTCTTTATCATTGTTGCATTGTAGTTGTATGGAACTGCCTTGTCAGAGTCATAAGGAACAGGTCCAGGTAGACAAATGATCAGAGGAGCAACAGGAACCCTTGGCTTGTTGTAAGTAACTTCCATGCGCTCAGGCATGTTGAAATGAGGAACGATGACGTTAACTTTAGGCATTTCCGAGTTGATATCTGAGACTAAAAGCTCATGCGGATAACATCCTATCATGTTAACTTCATTTTCATCCCTATTTCTGTAGATCTCAATAGTACCATTATCTAGCAAAACTTGGAGATCTCTTCTCACAATTGAACACCCGTGAGGATCCACACAACATATTCTACAGGAACCGTATTGGTGCTGGCGAAAATTCTGCCCCCGACAAAGAGTAGCGTGCATTTGTACCAAATCTGCTCTTGAGAAATTGATATTATAGACTCGGTATTGGCCAGGACATCCATATACCATGTTTACAACATGCCCTCCATGATTGGGCAGCGGATTTGCTTGCACATTAGGGTTCAAATTTCTGAAAGAGAGAAGATTAGATCTAACCAACCTCTGAACTTCATATTTCAAAGCTATGCAATGCTCAAGATCATGGCCAGGTGCTCCTTGATGATAAGGGCATGAGACCTCTGCTTTGTACCACCATGGGAGTCTCTCAGGTACTGGTGGTGGTGCTCTAGTTTGAACGAGACCTTTTTCAATCAAAGCAGGGTACAATTCTGTATAGGTCATTGGAATCGGATCAAACTGTGGAGCTCTTTGCACACGATTCTGATTGTTGTTAAGTTGTTGAGCCTGTTGTCGAGGCTGTTGTTGTTGAAACTACGGGGTAAATCCCGGATTTGGCGCTGTATTAACGACTGGCGCAATAGCAGAAACCTGTTGTTGACGACTGACATTTCCTCTTGGCCTCCCTTGGGATACCATGTCAACACTTTGTTCTTTCTTCTTTGGGAAACCACTTCCGAACTTTTTGGTTCCGCTTGAAGATCCACCTTCTTTAGTTAGACGTCCGGTTCGGACCCCTTCTTCTAGACGCATCCCCATGTTTACCATTTCGGTGAAATCACTTGGAGCACTAGCAATCATGCGTTCATAATAAAAGGGACTGAGAGTATTCAAGAAGATTTTTGTCATCTCTTTCTTTTTCAACGGTGGATTAATCTGAGCAGCAGTTTCTCTCCATCGTTGGGCATACTCTTTGAAAGCTTCATGATCTTTCTGAGCCATGGATCGAAGCTGATCTCTGTCCGGAGCCATATCCGAGTTATACTTGTATTGTCGGACAAAGGCCTCACCTAGGTCATTGAATGTTCGAATATTAGTGCTATCCAAGCCTGTGTACCACTTCAGTGCGGCACCAGTCAAACTGTCTTGAAAGTAATGGATAAGCAACTGATGATTATCTGAATAAGTAGACATCTTTCTGGCATACATCACGAGATGACTTTGTGGACAAGAACTACCTTTGTACTTCTCAAAGTCTGGGACCTTGAATTTAGCTGGTATTTGTACATTGGGAACCAAACATAGCTCCTGGGCATTCTTTCCAAACAAATCTTTGCCACGAATAGCTTTGACTTCCAGTTGAATCTTGTTGAACTGTTCTTGGAGATCTTCCACAAGGTTACGCTGATTTGTGCTATCACCTTGATCATGATAAATCTCATTGCCATCATAAGGAACAGTGTGAACCGTAGGGGTCGGAACTGTCATAGTGGGTTGAGAAAGTGCCATAGTGATTTGGGAAAAAGTTACCCCTGAATGGGGAATAAATGCTGAACCTTGTGCAGCAGGTGCTTCAGTTGTAGCTGTTTGATCCCCAGAGAAATTATGGCGGAAACCTGTACCAAAACTGAAAGGCGGGCCCCAACCTTCTGGCATAGAGAAAGATGGAATACCGAATGCAACTGTAGAAACTGGAGTAGTGACTTCAGATGTTACTGTTGCTTGACTGTTGGGTGGCGGCGGCTGATTCTGTGCGGCCATTAAGGAGTCAACCAGAGTAGTGAGACTTTCCAACTTTTCCTGAAGAGTGGTCACTGTACCACGGAGCTCAATATTCTCTTGTTCAGAGTGTTCCATTACTCTTCTTCTATTTGAACGAGTATTGTATCTGTGATCTGATTGCGAGCGCGGTCGAGAAACTTTGAGACGCGACAGCTTGACGATCTAATGGAGAAAGATCCAAAAGATGAGACCCTATACAACAGACTCGATATGCAGAATGATGTATGCAAAAAGAAATTTATGATTTTTCCAAACATTTTAAAGATTATTTCCTTGCAAACATTTGAACACAAACAATTCTTTTATTGAAATAATGGGAAATGTTACAACATTGGAGCGTAGCTCCTTACAGAATCGAAGAACCAAATGCATTGTGCAGCTTGAGCTTCATGATTTCTTTCCCATAGTAAGCTTTCAACTCGGCCTTTTCAGCCCTCAGCTTGTCAACCACATTCTTCCAGTCGCCAGGCATTGGAGCGTTGCTTGTCGAGGCTTCAAGATTCTTCTTGCTTTCTTTGATGTATCTTCTGATTGCGGCGTCTTTCCGACGGATCTTCTCATCTTTGCTCATGAGCCATCCATCCTGATAATAGAGAGTTTCTTCGTGATCTTTCACCCTTTTCTTCAACTTTCTATTTTCCTCATCAGTTTTACGAAACTTTTCTTCCCAAGAGTCCTTTTCTAACCTTATCTTGGCTAAGATTTCCTGGTACTTTTCTACAGTGTTAATGGGAACATTGGGTAGTTGAGACACCACAGGGAACATGGGTTTTTCATAATCATAAGGCATTTGAAACTCCTTTGCTCTTTTCTTCACCCAACAGGTATAGGCGTTTGTAGCAATGCAGTTCCTTATCTCACCTTTTCCTTTCCATCGGACGTCGTACCAAGCTCTCACCATTCTTGTTTTCAACCCTTGAGGATCCTCCCCTTCTTGGTAGAAGTAGCTTTCCACTGCGAGACCAACAGGTTTAACTGAATTTGCATACCCGAGTTGTCGTCGGGCTAGGACCGGATTGTAGTTAATTCCTCCTTGTGTACCAATGAGGGGTACATTGGCGAATTCTCCACAACTATCAATGATTTCTGTGCCGCAGCGAGCCAGAGCATACCAATGGATATCATTATTAGTAAGGGACATAAGTCTTCGAGGCCAATGCAAACCTTCTCGGTTTTCCGTGAAAATAGGAGACTTAGGTAAGTGTGAAACAATCCATTTGTACAAAAGAGGTGCACAACATACAATGATTCCACCACCTTGGCGATTTTTGTGATGAATAGAGAAATACATGTCACCAAGCAAAGTCGGAACAGGATTTCCATTTAGAAAGATCTTTATGGCGTTGATATCAACAAAGTCGTTGATGTTGGGAAACAGAACCAACCCATAGATGAGCAAGGCTAGTACAGCTTCAAAAGCTATCATGCTACCAGTGTCAATGAAATCAAAAGCTTTCTTTATTAGAAACTGCGAAGTCAAACCCGGAAGGTTTCCTTTGGTAGTCCAATTACTTTCTATTTCAGATTTCTTCAAGTGGATACCCGCTGCAATGACTGGTGACTTAGGAATGGCTTCCAAACCATTGAAAGGTATTTTGTCAGACACAGGAATACCCAAAAGATTGGCATATTCTTCCAAGGTTGGTACCAACTGATAGTCTGGAAAGGTGAAACACCGGTAGACGGGATCATAGAACTGAACCAGAGTTTTGAGAAGCCCTTCATCAACATGAGTGTTCAAGATAGGCAAAAGCTTTCCATGGCTTTTCCTAAAATCAGAAGGATCTTGTACAAAAGATGCTAACTCTTTCAGTCTTTCTACATTAGGAGCTTTGAAACCGTACTTTTTGGTATGCCTTTTTACCCACTCCATAACTTAATCCTATAATGTTTGCAAGGAAAATTTCTAAATTTTTTTTTGGAAAAATCATGTTTTTATGGAAAAAGATGGGTTTTTTAATGAATGTATGAATGCATGGATGCATGGATGCCACATATTCAAACACGGTAAAGCAAACATGGTAGTTCAAACATGGTAACGCAAACATGGTACTACAAAAATGGTAACACAAACATGGTACACACAAGTTCAACAGTCCAGCGTCACGAGCATGAGGTCAGAGAACCAAACATGGGATAGTACTAGGGTTTATCACCTGCAAAACATGTTCTACTGATACGTCAGAGTCCACATTTTTCTTTCGGATATTACCGGCTTGCACAACTGAACTTGTGAGCCAGCAATATTCTCAAGAAAAACTCGTCTGAGTGTGGTTCTCCGCATGACAACTAATCCAAGTCTACACCTGAATAGTTTCTGCACCACAACCTAATAAGGCCAGGATGGGTTGGGGTTCTACAGCCAACTCAGCTTCTACAGTTCAATGAAAGCAATAATGTCTTCGCAACTGAACTTGCTAAACATATACTACCAACAAGGAACCTCCACTGAGCGGAAGGATTCTCATGCTGACTTTTTAAGGACTGAACTCCTTGTATGCCATACATGACTATACCCTCCACCTAATTCTTATGTGTACTTAATCCGGGTTAGGATTTGTCCATAATGTATCACTTGTAACAGAATCACACAAGTAACAGGACCAAGGAACCACACATGTAAATATAATAAAAACAAAACAAATAGAAATAACCCTTTCTTTGGAAACAACAAAAAGTTTATTCCCCAGTGAAGTCGCCATTTTTCTGTCGCGGGGAAAAATCGTTTGTCCTTTTTCGGGATGAGACACCTGATGCCTTCTTTGGGCTCGAGTGCTCAGTAAAATGATTTTTCTTTTGTACCGACCAAACTTTTTATTGTTTCTAAAGTAGGAAAAGGAAAAAAGCTGCAATAACCTAAAAAGTGGGGGAGAGATTCCGGGTAAGAGGGTTGGTTATACGAAGGGAAGGTATTAGCACCCAACGTATCTATAGTACTCTATAGGTTTCTTTGTTTTGTTTATTCCATTCTTGTTGTGGTGGAGGTTCTTGTGAGAAAGAGGTGGGACCTAAGGTGTTTGTTTGATTATGCTCGCAAAGATCATCGCGATCCTCTGCATACATATCCCTTAGAGGGAATCAGAGCATCTGTAGCTCGGGGTCTACGGGTGCTAAGGTTTGAATGTTTTTGAGGGAGAAGTTTTGCTCGCCAAGGGTACGACCTTGTGCCTACGTATTCTCAAAGGGATGTTGAGAAAGGCAGAGCAATCGTAGTTCCCACTTATGCTAGTGGAAGCAAAGGAAAAGAGACAAATGTCATCTAAATGTTCGATGTATCTAATCTATATCATCACATACATCTGTTTGATTTTTGTTTGAAAATCTTTTCATTATAAGCCCAGGGCCATGCCACTTAGGGTGCTTAGAATGATAAAGATGTTTTTGTGTTTAACCAGCCTTGTGGCAAAAGTTTCAATGAAGTCAGCCTTATGACAAAAACTTTGATTAATCAGCCAGCCTTGTGGCAAAAGTTTCAATGAAGTCAGCCTTGTGACAAAAACTTTGATTAATCATCCAGTACGGTGGTAAAACAGTTTGATTGATTAGCCAGCCTTGTGGCAAAAAAAAGTTTGATTGATTGATTGATTGATTGTTTGATTGTTTGTGATGATATAGATGAGATACTCCTATCATAGAGATGATAAATGTCTAATCTCCTAGGGTATTTGTTTTGGATATTGGGGATGCTTATAAGAAGCCCGTGGGTCCTTGTACGAAGCCCAAGAGGAGGCTATCAGAGGGTCCTTGCATTGTAAGCCCAAGAGGAGGCTATGGGAGGGACAATCCAGGGTCCTTGCATTGTAAGCCCAAGAGGAGGCTATGGGAGGGATACTCGTTTGTACAAAGCCCAAGGGGAGGCATGGTATAGTTGGTTTGAGCTCTTAGAGCGATTTCACCGGGAAACCATACTCTATGTCCTAACCTAAACTAGGGAGATTCTTTGCACGAAGCCCAATAGGAGGCTATGGGGAACCTAGTGTTGTACTAAGTTGAACAAGCACACATATCACACATATGAACAAACATGAACAAGTATGAACAAACATGAACAGGTATGAGCAATTATATATATGACAAAGTGTGTGTATATAATGGAGTTTATGAAGGAAATATACCTGTAAGCATGATCCATTTGTATACACGGGGGCTCGGGACTTATACTCGAGGAGAGGTCCACTTGAGTTTATTCAAAACTATGTAAACAGGTATTTACAAAGGGGCTTGGGACTTATACCTACATGGAGGCCCATGGTATTTTTGGGAAGATTTAAAGAAACCTTCATTTTTGGTTTGTTATTCAAAGTTAAAAACAAATTGATTGAGATATGTACAAAAGGCGTACAATGAAATACCTAATTTCATGTACTGGAATGGGTATGTACAAAAGGGGCTTGGGACTTATACCTACATGGAGGCCCGTGGTATTTTATAAAACATGGTTGATTATTTTTAACAGACGCGAGGTTTGAAAAACTGTTTGAAAGTTATTGTTTTGAAAGAGTTTTCTGTACAAAGAAAAACTGTAGAAAAAAGGAAAAAGGAGTGGGTCTTATACTCTCTAATATTCGAGAGGCCCCACATCATTTTGAAAATCAATTGATCAATTAAAAAGATTTAATCAATAGTTTCAAAAAGAAATGGTTTATTGTCTTTGAAATGAATCGTGATCGCTTGTTTTAAAATGATTTGAATTTTGAAAGGAGTCAAATTAATCAAGATAAACAAAAAGATTGTCTTCAATTAACACTTAGATGGTTAGGGTTTATTCCAAAAATATTTACAAGTGATTAAGTTTGAAAAATCAAGTGAAAAACAATATTTAAAAGTATTAAAAACATTTAAAACATGTCATTTTAAACTCAATTAAAAATATATTAAATGAATCCTTTTTTGTGATTTTTTTTAATATTATCAAAATATGTATATTAAATAAAGAGTGTAAAAAAAATGAAGTGAAAATAATGAATTTTGATTGGTTAAATTAATTGGTGAAGTTTGTTAAAAAATGAAAGAAAATAGGTTGCAAAAAATTGGTTTTGTCTCCACTAGGGCTTGAACTCACGCCCTCTCTCTCACCAGCCAAAACATGAACCAACTGAGCCACGCTTGTGGCTTGTTAAACATACGCGTTTGATAAAATATATTTTAAATCAAGAATTTGAATTTCCCAAACCAAATCTGGCGCCAAGAACACAACCCTAACTGATTTTCAAATTTCTTCAAAACTGTGTTGTTTTGATCGATCAAAGGGTCTATCTCACTCGGTTTTGGACGAGGAACATGACGATGACCTTTAATTTCATTTATTTTTGCTCTAAGATGATTAATCCTCTGATGAACACGAAGAACCCTAATATGAAAAATCTTTGTGAAATCGTGTATGATCATGATATGATGCAATTGATTGAGGGTTATTATTCAGTGATGGTGCAGAAACAAGATGGTAACTCAGTTTTGCATTTATGATGCATGTATGATAGAGTTTGAAGTTCATGAACACTTACCTCAAAAACGGCCAAGCTGGAGATTGAATTTTGCGAAGGAGGTGTTACAGATGTTGTTGCTTGATCTGGACAGCTTCAATGAACCATATGGAAGGTGTCTGGATGCTTGGAGTGGATTGAAAACACCTGGAGTAGTTGGAGGTACCCGATCTGCAGTTAAGCCTAAGTGTGAATCGAGCTCTATGATTCTGATGTTTCAGGTTGGTGATGAGTGTTTAGATAGCTTATATGTGATATATGTGAGGTGTGGGAAGTGTTAATTTGGACAGAAATGATCTGGAATGAAAATTGGCATGATAAGGCTCTTTATGTGTTCATATGGAGGTTGAAGAGTGAATCTGAGTTTTGGGGTGATTTGGGGTGTGTGAGTGGTTCAAACACATCCCATATGATGTTTATGAGTTGCTAGAACCATCACTTTGGCCATAACTTCAAGGGTTTGGAGGTTGAGTTTTCTACCTCTTTGAAAACTATGAAACTTGCAATTCAAGAAAGAAGAGAGAAAACCTATAATTGTGAGGTTTTGGTGTGATTTTGAATGAGGTAAGGACCTCTATTTATAGGCCAAAGTTTCTGAATACAAAGCTCTTGCAAGTTGATCAAGAATGATGATTTGGCTTAAGAGATAAAAAGGAATCTTTCACATTAAATGCAAATGGTTAAAAGTGACTTAACCATGGTTATTTCTCAAGCTTCTTATCCTCTTCCATTCTGATCTTCTAATCAGAAAATATCTCTCAATTATTGCTCCTATGCATCATTGCTTGGATTATAGGTCATGTAGTCTTGAAACTTAGTGAAAAATGGTGAAAATCCAAGTGAAAAAGATCACTAAATGCATAATTCAAAACCATAGCTACACTCCATATTTTTTCTTGCTCTTGGACATTTTGGAAAGCTCATATTACACACTTCAAAACCCTAGTTGAAAGTTTCTTCAAGATCCTTAAGGAAGTGGGTGAAAAAGATCCATGAACTTTGAGAAAAATGAAGTTTCAAGTGAAATTTTCCAAAGATGCCAACTTTGAAGCTCCATATCTCTTAAATGGTTGATCTTATGGAAAAAATTTATATGTGTCAAAGTTGTTTATTGGATCAAAATCTACAACTTTCATGTTGGAAGTTTATTTCAGTTTGTAGGTGAAATTTTGAGTTATTCCCCTCCAAAGTTTGGAAAAAACCATGAAAAACACTTAGAAAAATTTTCCAAGTATGAAAGTCAAACTTTTGACTTTTTGATTCTTGGTTGATTTTCTTGATTTTTCTTGATCAAATGACTTCATATATCATATATTGATGATTCAAAACTTCAAAAGTCATGGTTGACCAAAATTCCCCAAAAGTCAATGGTGATCTTGTACAGTTGACTTTTTCAGACGAATCGCGTTTCTGGAGATTTCAAATGAAACAGGCTATCCTCACCATATGAATGGTATGAATGGATAACATTGAAGCATTAGAGGATATTGAGCCATGGTTTGAGTTGTGGCACCATGTCCTGATTAAAAAGTCAGTGGTTCAGTGAATTAGGTCAAAAACCCTAATTGTCGACCTGATGAAATTGATGACTGTGGATCTTGAATTGAGATGTAATTTCCATTGTATATTGTCATAGGTATTATTTGAGGATGATTGAAATCTTTGATTGGCTTCCTGGGGGTTTTTAGGGTTTCCCAAATGTGATCCCTGATTTCAGTCCCTGATAGTTCAAAACCCTGATCTGAGGATTTGTCTGATCAATCTTTGTGTAGGAGATGTTATGAGCCAATGGATTAGGTCAAAATGATGCACTTGAGGTCTTGATATCATGTCCCAAGCCATTAGGTCAAATTCTGAGCAAAAGTCAGGAGTATACTATCTTCAGTCAAAACCCTAATCTGGTTGGTTCAGAGCCTTTGAGATTGTTGAAATGAATCTCTGAGGACCAAATGTTGATTATTGATGAAGATGATTCTTTTGAGATGAAGGGAGAACAAAACCCTAATTGATTGTTACTTGTACTGATGAGTGATTTCCAGATTAAATCCTGCTGAGTCACAAGTAACAAACACAAGCTATGCAATTTGTTAGAGATGCAAATGATGCATATGCAAATGATATGAGGTGGTATCTTAGGTCAAAAATTGGGGTATGACACAATGGTCACTTCTTTTTTGTCTTCTTCAGAACCCAAGTTGATCTTTTCTAGAAGCTCTTTGTGAGGCAGAATGGCTCTTTCCTCGTGCTTAAGTAATCGAGAGATCTCGTCCGGGATCTCCTCTTCTTCCTCTTCTTCGGCTTCGAACACAGGAAACTCAAAGTTGGGAGAGGGCATAGGGTTATTGCATTCAATGGGTTTATCAGTAGTAAATCTGCACATATGATTTATATTTATTTCAGAAAATTTATGAATGCAAGAGTGTATGCAGATTTTTTTTGAAAAGTTTTTTTCTTGGTTTTGTTTTTGGTTTTTTAGGATTACCATTTCCAGAAAAAAGCAAAAAAATAAAACACATAGTGTAGGGAATTCAAAATGACGCTTTATTTATGATTCATTTTTGAAACAAAGCCCTAAACACAAACTCATTTGTCTTGGGCGGGACAAAGAGGGAAACTTTTAAAACAAAGCCCTATACACAAAGTTATTTGGGCAAAACAAAACATTTAAAAGCAAAGCCCTATAAAACATCTCTCTGCTTTGGGCCAGGCAGGAGGTCAAAATAACAGCGAGGTGATTACTTTGAGCGGCGAACAACATTCGGAACGTCGACAGCTTTCCAGTAGCAACGAACTCCTCTGTGCATTATGTATTCAGGAAAATTTCCCTCGGAATTATCTTCAGTTTTGACATTGACCGCTGGTCGAGCAGGATTTGAAGGTCCTGGTTTGTCAACCTTGTTCTTTGTAGAGTTGAAACGGTCTTCTTCTACTTCTTGAAGAGCATAAGACGAGTCACAATCTTCAGAATTTTCAGGATGTATTTCCCAGTCTTCAGGATGAAGAGACTCATTGTCAGCGACACTTTCCGAGTCAGTTGCGGGACCATCTTCCCCTTCATCTTTAAAAATGGCATTTATGTGATAATAACCATCTTTAGGATTATGAACCTTGGCAGATGCATTGAAGTTGAAATCTTCAGTAATTTCAGGCTGCTGACAAAATTGACAGGGTTGATAAGCCTCTTCTGGTTGACTATTATATTCAAAGGAATCTCCCCATCCAGTTGGTTGGATATCTTCAATCGCAATCTTTGAACTTTCAGGTGCAGTGTATTTCACCATATAATCATATTTTCCACTTGGTTGTCCCAAGGTGTCCCAGATTTCTGCAGGAACAGGCTCAGTTTCTTTGCCATTGGATTCTTCTGAAGGAGGATATGGTTCTTCCTGAGATATATATCCCGAGTCATTGAGATAACATTTCCATTCTTCTTCAGGATCGGGTAAACCTTCTTCGATGCATTCTTCGATAAGGACATTGACCTCTTGAGGAATTGGATTGAGGAACCCTCCACTAATGAATGTTTCTTTGATCGGACGAAGGGTTTCATCCTTCTTGGTGCAGTTTGAGAATGTTGGTGAACATCCGAGACCTGTTCTAGCTTCATTCTTGGTAGGGATCACAACTTGCCCCCAGCCAGTGGTAGTTCCATCTTTCACTACTTTTACGGCCTCTTTGTAAGAAGAGATTGATGCTTTCTTTTTGGAAGATTCGTCTTCTAAAGAGAGACCTTGGAACGGCGTTCCTTCCACATCATCAGCACTTATGAAAGAGAAATTGGATAAATGGCTCACCATCAAGGCTTGTTCTCCACTTATTGTTACCAATTTTCCATTTGTTACAAATTTTAACTTTTGATGGAGCGTAGAAGTTACTGCCCCTACTTCATGGATCCATGGTCGTCCTAACAGACAGCTATAAGCAGCTTGAATGTCCATGACCTGGAAGGTGATTTGAAATGTATGTGGACCAATTGTCATGGGAAGGTTGACTTCGCCGATAACAGATTTTCGCGAACCATCAAATGCTTTGACTACTACACCACTGAACTTCATAGGCATTCCTTGATAAGACAAGCGAGCAAGAGTCGTCTTTGGCATCACATTCAAGGAAGATCCGGTGTCTACCAACACATTGGACAAAGAGTCTGACTGACAGTTCATAGAAATGTGCAAAGCAAGATTGTGATTTTTACCCTCCTCGGGGAGTTCTTCATCACAGAAGCTTAAATTGTTACAAGCTATTATGTTGGCTATTATCCCATCAAAATGATCAACAGTCACATCATGATCTACAAAAGCCTGATCCAAAACTCTCATCAGGGCTTCCCTATGGGCTTCTGAATTCAACAGCAATGAAAGTATTGAGATTTTTGAAGGAGTCTGCATAAGCTGATCCACAATCTTATATTCACTTCTTTTGATAAGTTTCAAAATTTCATCAAAGTCAGGATTGACATTGGTTCCACTGGATTGACCAACATCAGTGTTCGTATTACTGACAGGAGTTTCCACAGGATTCCCCACTGGTGTACCAACAGGATTTTGCCCAGTTGCAGGAGTAACAGGCTGCTTTGGAGGTAGTGGAGTATACACACGTCCACTTCTTGTTACACGACTTACATCAGCAATGTTTACAACGGATGAGAGAGTAGGTAAAGGAACTTCTTGTCCATTCTTTATCATTGTTGCACTGTAATTGTATGGAACTGCCTTGTCAGAGTCATAAGGAACAGATCCAGGTAGACAAATGATCAAAGGAGCAACAGGAACCTTCGGCTTGTTGTAAGTAACTTCCATGCGCTCAGGCATGTTGAAATGAGGAACGATGACGTTAACTGTAGGCATTTCCGAGTTGATATCTGAGACTAAAAGCTCATGCGGATAACATCCTATCATGTTAACTTCATTTTCATCCCTATTTCTGTAGATCTGAATAGTACCATTATCCAACAGTACTTGGAGATCTCTTCTCACAATCGAACATCCGTGAGGATCTACACAACATATGCTACAGGAACCATAGTGATGCTGGCGAAAACTCGGCCCTCGACAGAGAGTGGCGTGCATTTGTACCAAATCGGCTCTTGAGAAATTGATATTATAGACTCGGTACGGACCAGGACATCCGTACACCATGTTTACAACATGCCCTCCATGATTGGGCAGCGGATTTGCTTGCACATTAGGATTCAAATTTCTGAAAGAGAGGAGATTATATCTAACCAACCTCTGAACTTCATATTTCAAGGCTATGCAATGCTCAAGATCATGGCCAGGTGCTCCTTGATGATAAGAGCATGAGACCTCAGCTTTGTACCACCATGGGAGTTTCTCAGGTACGGGTGGTGGCGCTTTAGTTTGAACAAGACCTCTTTCAATCAAAGCAGGGTACAATTCTGTGTAGGTCATTGGAATCGGATCAAACTGTGGAGCTCTTTGTACACGATTCTGATTATTGTTAAGCTGCTGAGCCTGTTGTCGAGGTTGTTGTTGCTGAAACTGAGGAGTGAATCCCGGATTTGGTGTTGTGTTAACGACTGGTGTGATAGAAGCAACCTGTCGCTGACGATTGACATTTCCTCTTGGCCTCCCTTGGGATACCATGTCAACACTTTGTTCTTTCTTCTTTGGGAAACCATTTCCGAACTTTTTGGTTCCACTTGAAGATCCACCTTCTTTAGTCAGACGTCCGGTTCGGACTCCTTCTTCTAGACGCATCCCCATGTTTACCATTTCGGTGAAATCACTTGGAGCACTAGCAATCATGCGTTCATAATAAAACGGACTGAGAGTATTCAAGAAGATCTTTGTCATCTCTTTCTCTTTTAACGGTGGATTAATCTGAGCAGCAGTTTCTCTCCATCGTTGGGCGTATTCTTTGGAAGCTTCATGGTCTTTCTGAGCCATGGATCGAAGCTGATCTCTGTCTGGAGCCATATCCGAGTTATACTTGTATTGTCGGACAAAGGCCTCACCTAGGTCATTGAATGTTTGAATATTGGTGCTATCCAAACCTGTGTACCACTTCAGTGCGGCACCAGTCAAACTGTCTTGAAAGTAATGGATGAGCAACTGATGATTATCTGCATAAGTAGACATTTTTCTGGCATACATCACAAGATGACTTTGTGGACAAGAACTACCTTTGTACTTCTCAAAGTCAGGGACCTTGAACTTAGCCGGTATTTGTACACTGGGAACCAAACATAGTTCCTGGGCATTCTTTCCAAACAAATCTTTTCCACGGATAGCTTTAACTTCCAACTGCATCTTGTTAAACTGCTCTTGGAGATCTCCCACACGATTACGCTGATTTGTGCTATCACCTTGATCATGATAAATCTCATTGCCATCATAAGGAACAGTGTGAACCGTAGGGGTCGGAACCGTCATAGTGGGTTGAGAAAGTGCCATAGTGATTTGGGAAAAAGTTACCCCTGAATGTGGAATAAACGCCGAACCTTGTGCAGCAGGCGCTTCAGTTGTAGCTGTTCGAACCCTAGAAACATTATGGCGGAAACCTGTACCGAAGCTGAAAGGCGTGCCCCAACCTTCTGGCATGGAGAAAGATGGAATACCGAACGCAACTGTAGAAACTGGAGTAGTGACTTCAGATGTTACCGTCGCTTGGCTGTTGGGTGGCGGCGGCTGATTCTGTGCGGCCATTAAGGAGTCAACCAGAGTAGTGAGACTTTCCAACTTTTCCTGAAGGGTGGTCACTGTACCACGAAGCTCAATATTCTCTTGTTCAGAACTTTCCATTATTCTTCTTCTGCTTGAACGAGTATTGTATCTGTGATCTGATTGCGAGCGCGGTCGAGAAACTTTGAGACGCGACAGCTTGACGATCTAATGGAGAAAGATCCAAAAGATAAGACTCTATATAGCAGACTCGATATGCAGAATGATGTATGCAAAAAGAAATTTATGATTTTTCCAAATATTTTAAAGATTATTTTCTTGCAAACATTTGAACACAAACAAATCTTTTATTCATTCATTTTTTTTATTGCAATAATGGGAAATGTTACAACATTGGAGCGTAGCTCCTTACAAAAGCAAATGATAAATAAAAAGCTAAACAATCCTAAGCATCTTCATCAGACGAAGAACCAAATGCATTGTGCAGCTTGAGCTTCATGATTTCTTTCCCATAGTGAGCTTTCAACTTGGCCTTTTCAGCTCTCAGCTTGTCAACCACATTCTTCCAATTGTCAGGTATCGGAGCGTTGCTTGTTGAACCTTCAAGGTTTCTCTTGCTTTCTTTGATGTACCTTTTGATTGCAGCGTCTTTCTGACGAATCTTCTCATCTTTGCTCATGAGCCATCCATCTTGACGGTAAAGAGTTTCTTCGTGATCTTTCACTCGTTTCTTCAACCTTCTGTTTTCCACATCGGTCTTACGAAACTTTTCTTCCCAAGCATCTTTCTCTATCCTCATCTTGGCTAAAGTGTCTTGGTATTCCTCCATAGTGGGAATGTTGGGCAATTGAGATACTGCAGGGAACATGGGTTTTTCATAAACATAAGGCATTTGAAACTCCTTTGCTCTTCTCTTTACCCAACAGGTATAGGTGTCCACGGCAATGCAATTTCTCGCTTCACCTTTTTCTTTCCATCGGACTTCGTACCAAGCTCTCACCATTCTTGTTTTCAACCTTTGAGGATCATCCCCTTCTTTGTAAAAGTAGCATTCCACTGCGAGACCAAAGGGTTTAGCTGAATTTGCATACCCCAGTTGTAGTCGGGCTAAAATCGGATTGTAGTTAATTCCTCCTTGTGTACCAATGAGGGGTACGTTGGCGAACTCTCCACAACTTTCAATGGTTTCTGTACCACAGTGAGCCAAGGTATACCAACGGATATCATTATTAGTAAGAGACATAAGTCTTCGAGGCCAACACAAGCCTTCTCGGTTTTCCTTGAAAATAGGAGACTCAGGTAAGTGTGAAACAATCCATTTGAACAACAAAGGTGCACAACATACAATGATTCCACCGCCTTGGCGATTCCTATGATGGACAGAGAAATACATGTCACTAAGTAAAGTCGGAACAGGATTTCCAATCAGGAAGATCTTTATGGCATTGATATCAACAAAGTTGTCGACATTGGGAAACAGAACCAACCCATAGATGAGCAAGGCTAGTATAGCTTTAAAAGCTATCATGCTACCAGTTTCGATGAAATCAAAGGCTTTCTTTACTAGGAAGTGTGAGGTTAAACCTGGGAGGTTTCCTTTGGTAGTCCAATTATTTTCTACTTCAGATTTCTTCAAGTGGATACTTGCCGCAATGACGTGTGACTTAGGAATGGCTTCCAAACCATTGAAGGGTATTTTGTCAGACACAGGAATACCTAAAAGATTGGCATATTCTTCCAAGGTCGGTACCAACTGGTAGTCTGGAAAGGTGAAACACCGGTAGACGGGATCATAGAACTGAACCAGAGTTTTGAGAAGTCCTTCATCAACATGAGTATTCAGGATAGGCAAAAGCTTTCCATAACTTTTCCTAAAATTAGAAGGATCTTGTACAGAAGATGCTAACTCTATCAGTCTTTCTACATCAGACGCTTTAAAACCGTACTTCTTGGTATGCCTCTTTACCTCTGCCATAACTTAATCCTAATGTTTGCAAAGAAAATTTCTCTAAATCTTTGGAAAAATCATGTTTTTTATGGAAAAAGATGGTTTTTTTTTTAATGAATGTATGAATGCGTGGATGCATGAATGTCACATATTCAAACATGGTAAAGCAAACATGGTAACACAAACATGGTAACGCAAACATGGTAACACAAACATGGTAACACAAACATGGTAACACAAACATGGTAATTCAAACAAGTTCAAAGGTCCAGCGTCACGAGCATGAGGTCAGAGAACCAAAAATGGGATAGTTCTAGTTAATCACCTGTACAACATGTTCTACTGATACGTCAGAGTCTACATTTTTCTTTCGGATATTACCGGCTTTCCACAATTCATCTCATGAGCCAGTAATATTCTCAAGAAAAACTCGTCTGAGTGTGGTTCTCCGCATGACAACTATCCAAGTCTTCACCTGGATCGTTTCTGCACCACGTCCTAATAAGGCCAGGATGGGTTGGGGTTCTACGGCCAACTCAGCTTCTACAGTTCAATGCAGCAATAATGTTTTCGCTACGAAACATGCTAAACATATATTACCAACAAGGAACCTCCACTGAGCGGAAGGATTCTCACGTGCGCCTGCACATGACTATACCCTCCACCTAATTTCTTATGTGTACTTAATCCGGGTTAGGATTTGTCCATAATGTATCACTTGTAACAGAACCACGCAAGTAACAGAACCAGAACCACACATATAACAAAAAATGAAATGAAAAATAAAGCAAATAGAATTAACCCTTCCTTTGGAAACAATAAAAAGATTGTCCCCAGTGAAGTCGCCATTTTTCTGTCGCGGGCGAAAAATCGTTTTGTTCCTCTTTTTTGTGGGATGAGACACCTGATGCCTTCTTAGGGCTCGAGTGCTCATAAAAAATGATTTTTCTTTTGTTCCGACCAAACTTTTTATTATTTCCAAAGGAGGAAAAGGAAAAAAGCTGCAATAACCTAAAAGTGGGGAGAGATCTTGGGTAAGAGGGTTGGTTATACGAAGGGAAGGTATTAGCACCCAACGTATCTATAGTACTCTATAGGTTTCTTTGCTTTGTTTTTCATTCCATGTTATTGAGAGGTTCTTGTGAGATAGGTGGGACCTAAGGTGTTTGTTTGATTATGCTCGCAAAGATCATCGCGATCCTCTGCATACATATCCCTTAGAGGGAATCAGAGCATCTGTAGCTCGGGTCTACGGGTGATAAGGTTTGAATGGTTTTTTTTGTTTTGTTTTGCTCGCCAAGGATCGACCTTGTGCCTACGTATTCTCAAAGGGATGTTGAGAAAGTCAGAGCAATCGTAGTTCCCACTTATGCTAGTGGAAGCAAAGGAAAAGAGACAAATGTCGTCTAAATGCTAGATGTATCTAATCTATATCATCACATACATCTGTTTGTTTTTGTTTGAAAATCTTTTCATTATAAGCCCGGGGCCATGCCACTTAGGGTGCTTAGAATGATAAAGATGTTTTTTGTTGTTTAACCAGCCTTGTGGCAAAAGTTTCAATGAAGTCAGCCTTGTGACAAAAACTTTGATTAATCAGCCAGCCTTGTGGAAAAAGTTTCAATGAAGTCAGCCTTGTGACAAAAACTTTGATTAATCATCCAGTACGGTGGTAAAACAGTTTAATTGATTAGCCAGCCTTGTGGCAAAAAAGTTTGATTGATTGATTGATTGTTTGTGATGATATAGAAGAGATACTCCTATCATAGAGATGATAAATGTCTAATCTCCTAGGGTATTTGATTTGGATATTGGGGATGCTTATAAGAAGCCCGTGGGTCCTTGTATGAAGCCCAAGAGGAGGCTATCCGAGGGTCCTTGCATTGTAAGCCCAAGAGGAGGCTATGGGAGGGACAATCCAGGGTCCTTGCATTGTAAGCCAAAGAGGAGGCTATGGGAGGGTCACTCGTTTGTACAAAGCCCAAGGGGAGGCATGGTATAGTTGGTTTGAGATCTTAGAGCGATTTCACCGGGAAACCATACTCTATGTCCTAACCTAAACTAGGGAGATTCTTTGCACGAAGCCCAATAGGAGGCTATGGGGAACCTAGTGTTGTACTAAGTTGAACAAGTATATATAACACAATCACAAGTATGAACAAGTACGAACAAATATGAACAAGTACATGAACAAATATGAACAGTTATACATATATGACAAAGTGTGTGTATATAATGGAGTTTATGAAGGAAATATACCTGTAAGCATGATCCATTTGTATACACAGGGGTTCGGGACTCACACTCGGGGAGAAGTCCACTTGAATTTATTCAAAGCTATGTAAACAGGTATTTACAAAGGGGCTTGGGACTTATACCTACATGGAGGCCCATGGTATTTTTGGGAAGATTTAAAGAAAACCTTCATTTTTTGATTTGTTGTTCGAAGTTAAAAAACAGATTGAGATATGTACAAAAAGGCGTACAATGAAATACCTAATTTCATGTACAGGAATGGGTATGTACAAAAGGGGCTTGGGACTTATACCTACATGGAGGCCCATGGTATATTGAAAAGTTTTGTTTCTTTGAAGTTTGGTTGTTTTGAAAATGATTTGAAAATTGTTTGAAAAGATTTTATTTTGAAGAAGTTTTATTGTTTAAAAAACTGTACAAAAAGAAAAGAAATGGGACTTACACTCTCTAATATTCGAGAGGCCCCACATCGTTTTGGAAATGAGTTGAAATGATTTGAAAGTGAATTGATTACTGTTGTGAAAACAGTTGATTGAAAATGAAGTTGAATTGATGAAAACAGACAAGTAATTCGTTTCTACAGTTATGGAGTTTTAGGCTTACCTCGAAGAATGAGAAATTTGGATTTCTGAGTTTGAGGTGTTACCGTGATCCTCAAGTGATATGCTTGGAATAAATTAGGATCTCAACAGATATTAAGCATCCACACCAGCAGAATAGAACGTCGGATAAGCTCACAGCTTACAACATTCTTTGATCATCCAGTAATTGTTTAAGGAGTTCTACAGCAAATGGAAGACCAAACAAACAGAGAACAACAGAGAAATAATCTCGAAGTCTCGGATGAAGTTAGAAAATTCAAGTAATGTGCAACAGTAACCAATTAGAAATTTAAATGATTAACTACACAAAATAATATGAAATTATCAAATTCAAATGAAAATTAATTCTAAGAGAAGATATTTTTTTTGTAGTTTTTTCCATGAAAAGATAAAATTAATTAGAAACACAAACTTAAATATGCATCTAATATATTTTGTTGTTTTTTTATGAGAAGAAGAAAATAATTAGAAACATAAATAAAAATATGTATCTAATATATTTTTGGAGTTTTTAATAAGAATTAAAAAAAAAACACACTTATTAACATATGAAAATATCAAAAACATATTTTTGTCATTTTTTTAATAAGGATTAAGAAAAATCAAATTAAATCCTATATTAAAATATTTAATCTTTTCTTCATGAAAATAAAAGAAACTAGAAGAAAATTGAAATAAGAATAAGAGAAAAAATAAGATTGGGCCAGGGGGTTTGAAATTCGTATGGAGGTGCAGGCCCAACATGTAACAAAAGCTGAATGAGTAAATAAAAAAAAAAAGAAAGTTGGGCCGGACCGGGTCGGGTCAGGTGGAACCCGGATCCGCCTAAGCTTAGCACAAGAGTTGGGTTTTGAGAAAACCCTAAAAACAACACATGGAGGCAGCGCCTCTGTATCTCTCTCCTTTCCTCTTACGATAAAACAAAAACTAGAAGAAAGAAAAACGCTCTTCTCTCTCGATCCTCATGGCTATCTCTCGATTGCTCATAGCGAACAACAACAGCACAACCGCGCTCTCTTTGCTCACGTTTGAACGATAACAACAACGAAGATTACGGTTCACTTGTTTAGTAAACAACACCACTGATCTTTCTTGGTTTTAACAACAATCAGAAACTTCCAGCGGCCATGGAAGGAGAATCAGAAGAAAAACCCAGGTATGTTCCTCTTAATTTCGTTTTCACTTTTATTTAACAATATAGTAACAACAACTTCTCACTCGGTTCATCTCTTAGCGTGAGCTCTCTCAGAAACAACAACAAACTAATGTTCGATGCTACCTCTCTCGCGAAGAACAGTGACAACAACACCTTCTCAGGGTGCTTTCGGTTCTCTCATGTTCAAGGTAACACAGATCATTTTTTACAGTTTCTTAAAACCAATTCATTTTTCAATTTTATGATCATGGTCAATTGATAGCTCACTCCCTGTTTCGATTCTGCTCACAGTGAACAAAAACAAGAACTTCCGGCCTCTTTTGATTGAAGACAAACTCAAGGTTTGTTCTTCAATTTCTTTATCATGGTGCCAATAGTTTTTTTTATGACATAGCAGTAATAACATATGCTCTCTGTTTTTCGGTTTCAGACAATTCAACAATTAACAGCAATATTGAGCGTGAGGTATGAAGATAACTTACCTGCGGCTAGAAGATTTTAGCCGGATTAGTGTTGCAGGTATGTGTCGGTTGCTCTGCTTCTGAAATTCTGCTTCTGAAATTGGCTATGATTACTGCGTTTCTGTTGTAAGTGATTGTTGATTCTGAGTCGCAAATCTGAACTGCTGCTACGTTGCTGTTACGGCTTCAAACTCACCATGAATTGTTGCTGTGATTGATTATGAACCGTGGTTTGTTTCTGTTGCTACTGTTATTGTTGTTGCTGCAGGTATAACACTGATTAATGGAAATATTGAGAGTAAGAGTGAAATTAGCTTACCTACGGCGAGGAGGTTTTCGCCGGATTATTGTTGAGGTATGCCTTGAATTCTTTATTGTTACTAACAACCTTGAATTGTTACTAACAATTTCTCTAACAACTTGCTTGTTGTTGTAGGATCCTTTGATGAAGATGACACCACCTCTTTGGATATTAGGGAGACTTGAAGATGGACTTCAAGTTGGAACTCTCCACCAAGGTATGAAGAATTTCTTCTTCACTCCCCTTCAAGAACTATGTAGCTAGAAATTCTTATTTTTTCCAAGTAGTTTTCTTTGGTTTGAAGAATTTCTCCTTCTAACAAAGTAACATGAAAACTATAAGAGAAGAGGAAGAAGTGAGAAAGCTAGTAGTATAGTAGCTTTGGTGTGATTTTCTTCAATGAGAGAACTTCCTATTTATAGGCAAAGTTAAGGGAGTGTTTGGCAATTGGTAATCTTGATTGGCAAGTTTCAATCATTGGAAGATAAGAAAAAGAATATATTCTTCATCATTGCAAGAATAAAAAATAAGAATAAGAATATTCTTATGCAAAGATATTTTTCATGATATAAGCCATGTGTGTAAATTTTTATGTCATTTTATGATATCTCTAAGTTGCATAATTTTATGACATAAAAATCTCTCTTTGGCTTTCTTTGACTTTTGCTAATTTCACCCCTCTTTTTGTTTCTTTTTTTTCATGTTGCATGAGGACCTTGAAGAAAAGCATGAAGAAATTTGATCTTGAAGAATGAAGACTTGAAGAATTCAAGAATTGCATTTGAAGTTTTATTTTTTTCTTTTCCTTGTAATTCCAACTTTGTATGAATGAAACTTTGTATTCTTGCAAATGAATGGAATTTTGTAATTCTTGAATTTTGGATAAAGTCCACTTGTAAATCATTTGAAATTTAGAACTTTGTTCATGTAAAGGAACTTCACTTGTAATGTTTGAATTTCTCTTAGAATCCTTGAATGGAAAATGTATGAAACATGAATATTTCTTGAATGAATTTGAATGCAATTTCTATGTCTAGAATCAATTCTTGAATTCCTTTGAATGATTCTTTGAAGAATGTTCTTGCACCAATGGACTTTTAATTCTTGAATTTATGGTTTTAGAACCATACTTGAAGCAATTCTTTCAACAAATTGACTAAAAGATATTTCTTGCAATTTTCATGAATTGTTTCAAACTTGTATCATCTTTCAAATAATCCATAAGAAACAATTTTCTTTACCATGACGAATCCATAGGCCAAAATCTTGAAATAGATTCCAATCAAAACTCTTGAATCACACAAATGGATATGGCACACTTTATTTGAAGATGATTGAAACCTTTGATTGACTTCCTGGGGATTTTTAGGGTTTCCCAAATGTGATCCCTGATTTCAGTCCCTGATAGTTCAAAACCCTTATCTGATGATTTGAATTTTCACTGTTGATCAATCCTTGTGTAGGAGATGTTCTGAGTCAATGGATTAGGTCAAAATGATGCACTTGGGGTCTTGAGGTCATGTCCCAAGTCATT
The DNA here is from genome assembly GCF_029867415.1 of Vicia villosa. Taxonomy (NCBI): domain Eukaryota; kingdom Viridiplantae; phylum Streptophyta; class Magnoliopsida; order Fabales; family Fabaceae; genus Vicia; species Vicia villosa. Next base: position 187,075,532 of record NC_081182.1, on the reverse strand, counting down.
AGATCAAATTCTGAGCAAAAGTCAGGAGTATGCTATCTTCAGTCAAAACCCTAATTTGATTAGTTCAGAGCCTTTGAGATTGTTGAAATGAATCTCTGAGGACCAAATGTTGATTGTTGATGAAGATGATTCATTTGAGATGAAGGGAGAACAAAACCCTAATTGGTTGTTACTTGTACTGATGAGTGATTTCTTGATTAAACCCTGCTGAGTCACAAGTAGCAAACACAAGCTATGCAATTTGTTAGAGATGCAAATGATGCATATGCAGATGATATGAGGTGGTATCTTAGGTCAAAAATTGGGGTATGACACTGTGGATAATATCCGTAAAGGCCCTTATAATGAGAACAAATTGAATTGGCAGTAGGTGATTAAGAGATTGACATCGATATACAAGATAATGAACATAATTTGCTTTAAACAGAATCATATAAAATGCATCAATTTTTTATTTGTTTGTTTTCAATCTTATAAAATGCTAAAATGTTCATTTGTTTGACAGAACGTTGTCATACCCCAAATTTGTCCTACCCTTTACTTCTAACTGGCTTAGGCTTTGCATTCATGTACATACATCACCTAGGTCATAATCCATACCCATGCATGCATGTCATTGGTGCTATTCAAAGGCTAGCAAGAAAAAGCTCTGTTGCAAAGAATTTTGGTCAGAGGATAAGGAGACTGAGGTATAATCATGTGGTTCTATGTTCAAGGAAGTCCTCCTGGATTGGGGTTTCTCTCTGTCTCAAGTCAAGGCATTGGTTGAAGGATACTGGCTTGCAAATCATCCGGTTCTTTAAATCAGGGTTTCTTTGACCAAAGTCAACCAGTTGACTTTCTGGTCAACATTCAATCAGGAGTGGATTCTATGAATGAGAAGCTCTCATACTGACTGTGTGGATGTGTTTGTTTGACCGGTTTTGACTGGAAGGGATTTAATCGGGAATTTCATCATGTAGCGGGGAAAATCTGATATCGAAGCCATGGGATTGACTCGAATCAATATTCCGTTTGAAATCGCCACCGCGCTTTATTTTTTCAAAGGAAAAGGGAAAAGAACGAAAAACCCAAAGTTTTGTTTTTAAAACAAGGAAGAGAACTCAGGTTCAGGTGTTGATTATATGAGGGGAAGGTTTAAAGCACCCCTCATATCTGTGGTATTCCACAGGAACCTTTTTGAAAATCTGTGTTGTGTGTGCTAAAAAAGGGTTTGTTTTATTTTTAAAATAAGCTCGGAAAGACGTTAAGCCTTGGGCCTACATACCTCCTCGGTGCAATGGAGAAGTCAGAGCTAATGTAGTTCCGCTTTTTTGGGAAAACGTTTTTAAAACGAATAAACACTTTATCGTCGTCGGAGAGAAATACTCAGCCATTGATCTTGAGCATGAGAACAAACGAGTTCTTTGCATCGCTAATGAAAGAAGGGCTCCAACTCGGATAAAATCGACGAGTATGCCACTAGCTCTCTCACGCGGAAAAGATCTCATTATATCAATCAATTTCAAAATCGTGGGGTATAACCACTCGTTTCGACAATTAACGGTGTCTAAACTTTGAAGAAAAAGGCCACTAAGGGCAAAAGATATTTTTTGAGAAAAGGTTTTGAAAATGATTTGCAAACATAAGAAGGTTTTTTTGAAAAAGGGAGAAGATTTTGAAAATTTAAGAATGGGAGGAGATGAAGAGGCTATCCTATTGCGCAAAATAAAAGCTAAGGAAAAGAACGGTCTAACCGAAATAAGAAGCCAACACTTGACATTATGAGTCAAGGTAGATTTCCCATCCTTTGGATTTATCATTACCAAACCAAACATTATCACTTGGGGATCCAGATGAACTTATTATCTTAGCACCACTTTGCATTAAGCACATTAAGATTCTGACGAAAATCGGGCAGAGTAACGGCTGTTTTCGGGTAAAATCCTTATTTCAATGCCTTGGAATTAACCATCAAGGGCTTTCAAGGAAATACCTGCACACACAAACAGACAACAATCCAATGCCAGACAGACAGAATAACAGCAGAGTAATAACAGAATAAGAGTCCAAAGGCACTAGGTCCATAAGTCCGAATCTCCAAAATGCTAGGGATAGTAACCAATAGTCCAAAGAGAGCCTTATGTGTTTTTTAGATTTTGGTTGTTTATTAGTGTTTTAGCATAAAAGTAAAGTATGGTCCAAGTGGACAAAAGGAAAATAGCGGAAGCATAAACATATGTCCAAATGGACAAAGAGAAAATGGCGGAATGTAAATATGATAAAATGATAAAATAAAGCGATAAAGCAAGAAATATAAAGAGCGGTATAATAAATGGCGGAAATTAAAGTTAGTTGTTATATGTTAAAGATAACCATCTTGAAACTTGTCAAGTATGTTATCAAAGTTAGTAATGAAGATCGATGGTGAGTGAATGATGTACTCGGATTTAAATTCAATGGAGGTTTATCAGAAGCTTGATAAAAATCATAGCGACTACACGATAAATACCTCCACAAGTCTTAAATCACCGCATACAATTCTCTTCCATATTTGATCTTTTATCGAGTCGGGACAAATGTAGGAGAACTCTCCATGTATCAAGATTATCAATCAAAAGAAATAAGAAGGAGAAGAAGAAATGATCTAGTCTTTATCAAGAATCCATAGAATTCTCAAGATATCAAGACCTTCATCGATCAAGAGAAAATAAGATGAAAAAGATAAGAATGAAAACAAATTGATCTAGTCTTTATCAAGAATCCATAGAATTCTCAAGATATTAAGACTTTCATCGATCAAAAGGAAATAAGATGAAAAGATAAGAATGAAAACAAATTGATCTAGTCTTCATCAAGAATCCATAGAATTCTCAAGATATTAAGACTTTCATCGATCAAAAGAAAAATAAGATGAAAATAAGAATGAGAACACAAAAGATAATCAACTCACACTATCATTAATATCATTCATCCATTTTGGTGGATTAAGTCATTTCAAACCTATCAACACCCTAGATCCAATGATATTAATGAAGTGTAGGAAGAAGGAAGCCAAAACAAGCACAAAAAAGGCAAAAAACCACATTCTGCCTGCTGGAAATCGATTTCATGCAGGGGAAATCGATTTCCATAGTGCAGTTTTCAAAAAAAACAAGTTACGTTCAGCAGGAAATCGATTTCAGCCTTAAGGAAATCGATTTCCTCAGTGTAAATTTCAGCAAAAACAGCATTTAAAGGCATGAAACTTGACTTGAACAAATATACAAACACCTTATGATCACACATCAACTTGAGCACGAATTTTCCATCAAATTACCATCAATTAACACCAATATAGCATCAAAGATGCATCACACACAAGCACAAAAGAATCACATTATGATAGATGAAAAAGGATGATGAAAATTACCAAATCTTGAACAAAACTTAGATCTACTTCAAGAATCACCAACACAAATCTTGATCTCTCAACAATTGAAGAAAAAAGAGTGAAATGGATGGTGGCTTAGCTCAAAATTTGTGAGGTTCAAGATGTGACTCACAAATTTTATGAAGGAAAAAGAGCTTTGGTGAATTTTGGTAAGGATGAGGAGAGAAATTGCAAGGGATTTGTTGGCTCTCAAAGCTTGAGAAATGAGAGAGTAGTGGGCTCTATTTATAGCATTTGAGCAAGAGTAGTGGTAGTTTGGTCTTTTTGCATTTGGTAATTAGCTTGTGTTTAATTGGTGATTAAAGTGGCAATTAAATGGTAAAAGTGGTAAAATGGGGTTTAAGTGGGTTTAATGAAGAGAATTATTTTGATGAGGTGGAAAATTGGTAGAATGACAAAAATGGTCAAAGAAAATAGGTGCCAAAATCAAATCAAGCTTCCCTCTCTATTTTTTTTGAATTTCGCCTGAAGGAAATCGATTTCCCCAGGAGTGAAATCGATTTCACTCTGTTCCAGAAGAGAATTTGGCGCAAAATACACTAGGGAAATCGATTTACCCAGGAGGGAAATCGATTTCATGCTGTCCAGAATGTGATTTTGTTGAAGATTGCTGCAGGGAAATCTACCCAGTAGGGAAATCGATTTCATCAGTCAAAAACTTGAAAAATGCCTTGTTTATTGCATGTCTTGGCTTGGTACCTACAAAACAAAAGCCTACAAAGAAACAAAGTAATGTTTTTGGTATTTGGGTTAGTATAATATGCATACAAGATAAACAATCATTGGTGCTTGATGGTCCCTCTTATTGATGAGGTGAGTGCAACACCATAAACAAAACTTCCAAGTGAAGCTCTTGATTAGTGATTGGGATATGAATGATATAGGATCTTAGGGTCAAAAATTTGGGTATGACAGATGCCCCTATTTAAGTTTCTTCGATTTGGAGATACGATGATTGGAAATCTTCGTTTTGACAAAATCGAAGAGACTTAAATATATAAAACACAATTTTTGATCCTAAGATGCAATGCAATGTTTAATGAATGCATATGATGATAATAAAGCATGGCAACACTGGGAGTAAAAGGTACTCCACTGGGGAAAATAAATGTCTTGCTGGAAAATCTCCGCTGGGGAAGGCAAGACTTTGTTGGAGAGATGAAACTTTGGTGGGGAAAGAAATTTCTCTGGGGAAAACATTTCGCGTCAGAGAGGTTATAGAATCCTCTTTCACTGGGGATGAGAAAAGGGGAACATCCTCTTTCACTGGGGGTGAGAAAGTATGCATCCTGAATCAGAATGCCAATCTTCCGTTAACAGAAATCACACCATCGTACCACTGATGATATGAAGAGATGTACCGCCGTACCACTGACGATAACACATACCAACGTTCCACTGAAGGCATTAAGGAGATATACCACCGTACCACTGATGATATAAAAGGAGATGATTCATCGACGTACCACTGACGATGAAAAAGATGTACCGCCGTACCACTGACGATAAGACATACCAACGTTCCACTGAAGGCATGAAGAAGTATACCACCGTACCACTGATGATATAAAAGGAGATGATTCATCGACGTACCACTGACGATGAAAGAGATGTACCGCCGTACCACTGACGATAGCACATGCCAACGTTCCACTGAAGGCATGAAGAGGTATACCACCGTACCACTGATGATATAAAAGAAGATGATTCATCGACGTACCACTGACGATGAAAAAGATGTACCGCCGTACCATTGACGATAACACATACCAACGTTCCATTGAAGGCATGAAGAGGTATACCACCGTACCACTGATGATATGAAAGGAGATAAATCATCGGCGTACCACTGACGATGAAAGAGATGTACCGCCGTACCACTGACGATAGCGCATACCAACGTTCCACTGAAGGCATGAAGAGGTATACCACCGTACCACTGATGATATAAAAGAGACGATTCATCGACGTACCACTAACGATGAAAGAGATATACCGCCGTACCACTGACGATAACACATACCAACGTTCCACTGAAGGCATGAAGAAGATATACCACCGTACCACTGATGATATAAAAAGAGATGATTCATCGACGTACCACTGACGATGAAAAAGATGTACCGCCGTACCACTGACGATAACACATACCAACGTTCCACTGAAGGCATGAAGAAGATATACCACCGTACCACTGATGATATAAAAGGGATAAATCATCGACGTACCACTGACGATGAAAGAGATGTACCGCCGTACCATTGACGATAACACATGCCAACGTTCCACTGAAGGCATGAAAAGGTATACCACCGTACCACTGATGATATAAAAGGAGATAAATCATCGACGTACCACTGACGATGAAAGAGATGTACCGCCGTACCACTGACGATAAGACATACCAACGTTCCACTGAAGGCATGAAGAGCTGCCCCTTTGTACCAATGATGGTGAAGAGCAATCAATAATACTTTTTCAATGATTTGAGGATGCATACATAAATGCCTAGTCTCAATATTCATCATCCAGTGACAAAAATTCAATCCATGACCAAAATGGAAAGAAGCTGCCACAAAGACTGGACCATGTGAGGGAGAAACTCACTGGTCTTCTGTTCGTAGTCATCTGAACAGAAAAACCGAAACATATTATCCACCTAGAAACAAATTCAGTGGGGATTTTCAAGGAAAGTGAGGTTTTTCTGCTTAAGACACTCTAAATGAAAGAGCAATATGTTTGACAGTAAACTTCATGATAGTAAATGTGAAATGTATGACTTTTTTTGATGTATGTTAATGATGCATATGCTGCCAAAACTTAGCACAAGAATTAACTCAAGAGACGGAGTTCGAAAGATAACATAATCAAGCATGTCTCAAGCTGAACATCAGAGCAAAAATTGCTATAACCGTCTTCTGATGGCTTTAGAATAAATGCTGCCCAACATTAGGGAATATCAGAGCTAAGAGAACACAGTAATTGAGTTCTACACCATATTTGAACCAGGCCAAAGGTGCATTGAATGGAACACATTCTTCTTCCTTTGCATTATGAATACATCAGCATATCCATTCCTTGTAATGCACTCATGAATCAAAGTAAAACTTCTTTTATAATTTTCAAAAGGATTTTGTTGAAATCAATTTTCTTTTTGTTTCAAAAATTACTATCAACAATAAATGACATTTTGAGAGATATGGAAGAAATGAGATTGCCAATAAAGGGTAAAGGCTCAAACTTTTTTAATAGAATGGTAGCCTGCGAAAGGCAAGACCCCATGGATTATTACAAAATTTGGAAAGTGGTAATTTTGTGGAAAAAGGTACATTGAAATGTAATGACCCCATCCTCTCTCTCAACTTGGAATTCCTGAGCAAAGGCTTCCGTTGAAATGTGTTGAACTTCTTCATGATAAACAGATGACTGCTGATGATCAAGTCTTGTCTGATGTAGTTACTTGCCATGAATCCCTAACTTTTGCCTGGACCGCCCTTTCAGGTTTTCAGTCCACCGGGTATTTTATTCTGTTTATGTCTCTAATTTTTGCCTGGACCGTCCTTTCGGGTTTTCAATCCACCGAGACGCTCTTTTTTGCCTAAGCCGCCCTTTCGGGTTTTCAACTTAGCGAGCTATTCTTTTATTATTTTTAGGCAAAGTATTTCTTGACTACATCAGCATTCACGGGACGGGGGAGCTCCTCTCCATCCATAGTTGTAAGAATTAATGCACCGCCAGAGAAGGCTTTCTTAACAACGTATGGTCCTTCAAAATTAGGAGTCCATTTGCCCCTTGAATCGGAGGTAAAAGACAAGATTCTTTTGAGCACGAGGTCGCCTTCTCTGAATACACGAGGTCGAACCTTATTATCGAACGCTTTCTTCATTCTTTTCTGGTATAACTGACCATGGCATAAAGCCGTCATCCACTTTTCTTCTATCAAATTCAACTGATCAAACCTGCTTTGACACCACTCAGCCACAGATAACTTGGTTTCCATTAAAACTCTCAATGATGGAATCTCAACCTCAATAGGGAGCACTGCTTCCATACCATAAACCAAAGAAAAGGGAGTTGCCCCTGTTGAAGTACGAACAGATGTACGGTACCCATGCAAAGCAAATGGGAGCATCTCATGCCAGTCCTTGTACGTAACAACCATCTTTTGCACAATCTTCTTAATATTCTTATTTGCTGCTTCAACAGCTCCATTCATCTTTGGCCTATATGGCGAAGAGTTGTGATGTTCAATCTTGAAGCTTTCACACAGTTCTCTCATCATGCTATTGTTCAGATTCGAGCCATTATCAGTGATGATCTTGCTCGGTACACCATATCTGCAAATGATGTTGTTCTTGATGAATCTAACCACAACTTGCTTTGTCACATTAGCATATGAAGCAGCTTCTACCCACTTGGTAAAGTAATCGATTGCTACCAGGATGAATCGATTTCCGTTCGAAGCCTTGGGTTCAATCATGCCAATCATATCAATACCCCACATAGAGAAAGGCCATGGGGAAGAAATAACATTGAGAAATGTCGGAGGCACATGAATCTTGTCAGCATACACCTGACACTTGTGACACTTCTTTACAAATTTGTAGCAATCAGATTCCATTGTCAGCCAATAGTAACCTGCTCTAAGCATCTTTTTTGCCATCGAATGTCCATTGGAATGAGTACCAAAAGAACCTTCATGGATTTCATGCATCAACATGTCTGCTTCGTGTCTATCCACGCATCTGAGCAAAACCATGTCATAATTCCTTTTATGCAAAACATCAGCATTGATGAAGAAACTGCCAGCCAATCTCCTCAAAGTTTTCTTATCTTTATTTGATGCCCCAAGTGGGTACTCTTGGGTCTGAAGGAAGTGTTTAATATCAAAATACCAAGGCTTTTCATCTGTTGCTTCCTCAACTGCAAATACATGAGCAGGTCTATCAAGACGCCTGATTGTAATTCGAGGTTCCTCATTATGAAAGTTCACTTTGTACATGGAAGACAATGTGGCTAAAGCATCAGCCATCTGATTCTCATCTCGAGGGATGTGGTGGAATTCAACTTTGTTGAAGAATGTCAATAGTCTTCTGGCGTAATCTTTATAAGGAATTAAACCAGGATGACGAGTTTCCCATTCTCCTTTAATCTGATTAATCACAAGCGCAGAATCTTCATAAACATCAAGAATCTTAATTCTCAGATTAATGGCCTCTTCAAGCCCCATGATGCAAGCTTCATACTCAGCAATATTGTTTGTCCAGTCAAAACATATCCTTGCAGTGAAAGGTACATGTGATCCATGCGGAGTGATGATAATGGCGCCAATTCCATGGCCATGAACATTAGAAGCTCCATCAAAAATTAAACCCCACTTGGATTCAGGATCTGGCCCTTCTTCTGGCAATGGTTCATCCCAATCTTGAGATCTTAAATACATTATATCTTCATCTGGGAAGTCCATTCTGATAGATTGATGATCGTCAATTGGTTGGTGAGCGAGGTACTCTGCCAACACACTTCCTTTCACAGCTTTCTGAGCTCGATATTCAATATCATATTCTGATAACAACATTTGCCAGCGAGCAATCCTTCCAGTTAATGCAGGTTTCTCAAATACATACTTAATTGGATCCATTTTGGAAATCAATAGGGTGGTGTGGTTTAACATATACTGTCTCAGTCGGCGAGCAGCCCACACCAAAGCACAGCAAGTTTTCTCAAGCAGCGAGTATCTTGTTTCGCACTCGGTAAACTTTTTGCTAAGGTAGTATATTGCATACTCTTTTCGACCAGACTCGTCATGCTGACCCAACACACATCCCATTGAATTTTCAAGTACTGTGAGGTACAAAATCAAAGGCCTTCCCTCAGCCGGAGGGAGCAAAATGGGAGGTTCAAGCAGATATTCTTTGATGTTGTCAAAAGCTTTCTGACAATATTCATTCCACACACATCCCTGATTTTTCTTTAACAACTTGAAGATTGGCTCACAGGTAGCAGTCATATTGGAAATGAACCTGGAGATATAATTCAAACGTCTGAGGAAACCTCTCACTTGTTTCTCAGTCTTAGGTGCTGGCATTTCCTGAATTGCTTTAACTTTATCAGGATCCACTTCAATTCCTCTCTGACTGACAACGAAACCCAATAATTTTCCGGAACGGACACCAAAAGTGCATTTGTTTGGATTTAAGCGGAGACAATACTTTCTCAAACGCTGAAACAACTTTAAAAGATCCTCCATGTGCCCTTCCTCTGACTGGGACTTGGCAATCATATCATCCACATAAACCTCAATTTCTTTGTGCATCATATCATGGAAAAGAGTAGTCATGGCCCTCTGTTATGTCGCACCAGCATTCTTTAACCCAAATGGCATCACTTTGTAACAGAATGTCCCCCATGGCGTAATAAAGGTTGTCTTTTCCATGTCTTCAGGTGCCATCTTAATCTGGTTGTATCCTGAAAAACCATCCATGAAGGAGAAAACCTCAAACTTTGCCGTACTATCTACCAACATATCAATGTGAGGTAGAGGAAAATCATCTTTCGGACTGGCTTTGTTCAAATCTCTGTAATCCACACACATGCGAACTTTTCCGTCTTTCTTTGGAACAGGCACAATATTGGCAATCCATTGAGGATATACAGAAGTGACAAGGAAACCTGCGTCAATCTGCTTCAAGACCTCATTCTTAATCTTTTCTGCCATATCAGGATGACTCCTTCTTAACTTTTGCTTGACAGGAGGACATTCTGGTTTCAACGGCAAACGGTGCTCCACAATATCTGTGTCCAACCCAGGCATATCTTGGTAGGACCACGCAAAAATGTCAAAATACTCTTTAAGAAGCTCTACCATCCTCTTCTTAACATCTTGACCAAGCAGTGCCCCAATCTTGACTTCTTTTTTATCTTCTTCAGAACCCAAGTTGATGACTTCTAATGGCTCTTTATATGGCTGAATGGTGTCTTCCTCGTGCTCAAGCAGTCGGGAAATCTCATCAGGAATACATTCATCACTCTCTTCTTCCGCCTCATACACAGGACACTCGAAGTTAGGAGAGGGCGCAGGGTCATTACTTTCAACGGTTTTATTGATTAATCTGCACAAATGATTATTATTTCAGGAAAAGGAAAGATATATGCAAACATGTAATCGTGCAGATTATGGAAAATGAAAACATTTTTTAAGGTTTTTTGTGTTACCATTTTCCAGAAAAAAGCAAAAAGATAAAAAGCATGTATATGCAGAAACAAAATGACTTTTATTGATGATTTTAATGTTTAAAACAAACAGAAAACAACCCCAACAACTTCACTTTCATCTTGGGCAGAATGAAAGGATTTTGAAAAACATAAAAGCAAATTACTTTGAGACATGAGTACACTCAGGAATGTCAATGGTGATCCAGTTCTTAATCATCTTTCGATGGGTCACAAAGTTTGGCACTTCTGGCTCTGATTCGCCTTCAACAATAGCATCCACCTCTGGAAGAGTCGGATGCAGAAACCCAGCACTATGAAACATTTCCTGATAAGGACGAAAAGCAGATTCAGACTTCATCACAGACTTGTCTGAGGCAGAAAATCCCAGACCAGCTCTATTCTTGTTCTCTTGCAGACTCACCACTTGTCCCCAGACTCCTGAATGTACATTCTAAACCACCAGCTGAGCGTCTTTGAAGGAGGCAATGGAAGCTTCATCCTTTTTGATTTCATCATTAACAGACAGGGCTTGGAATGCAGTTCCAATGACCACCTCATCGGCTTCTATGGTACGGAACGAAGAGAGATGACTAATCAGCAAAGCTTGTTCTCCATTCACACAACCATCTTTCCATCTTTCACAAATTTCAACTTCTGGTAAAGAGTTGACGTAACTGCCCCAGCCTCATGGATCCACGGGCGTCCCAATAAGCAACTGTATGCAGGGAAAATATCCATCACTTGAAAAGTAATCTTGAAGACAAATGGCCCAATACCAATAGGCAAATCAACCTCTCCGACCACTGATTTCTTCGATCCATCAAAAGCCTTGACGATCACATTGCTAAATCTCATTGGTGTGCCACCATAAGACAGCTTAGCAAGAGTGGATTTTGGCATGACATTCAGAGATGAACCAGTATCGATCAACACATTGGACATTGAGTCCTCTTTGCAACTGACAGAGATGTGCAAAGCCAAATTATGATTCCTTCCTTCCTCAGGCAAATCTTCATCACTGAAGCTCAAATTGTTACATGCAGTGATATTACTCACGACCCCATTAAACTGATCCAGCGTCACATCATGATCCACAAAGACTTGATCGAGTATTTTCATCAAAGAATCCCTATGAGCAGGAGAACTCGTCAGCAGCTCCATTATAGAGATCTTGTACGGAGTGCGATGCAACTGGTCCACAATCTTATAATCACTCATCTTAATAAGCTTCAAAATCTCATCCATCTCCTTTCCTGAAGATGACCCAGCATTCACTTTTGTCGCATCATTATTGTTCACAGGCACTTGAGTAGGATTCCTCTGGACATCCACAACTGTTTGGGGCTGAGTAAAAACTCGTCCACTTCTAGTCACTCTACTAACATCTGCTATATTCTCGACAGAAGACAGAGGCTTAATCTCGATTTCTTTTCCAGCTTCCAGCATGGTGGCATTGAATCTGTAAGGTACAGCCTTATCAGAACTATAAGGTATAGATCCAGGCAAACATATCACAAGAGGTTCCACAGCAGCTTTGCCATAATAACCAATCTCTACACATTCCGGGATTTCAAAGCATGGTTCAATCACATTGACATCATCTTCATCTCTATCCCTCAGAATCTCAATGAGCCTTTGGTCTATCATCTCTTGCAAATCTCTTCTCACAATGTAACATCCTCGAGGATTGACTGAACAAATCCTACAAGCAGCATGATTATGCTCATAATGACTGTACTCACACAGAGTGGCATGCATCTCTACCAACGATCCTATGATGTGTTCCACACGATAAATCTTATACTTCCCAGGGCATCCATGCACCATATTGTCATACCCCAATTTTTGACCCTAAGATCACGCATCATTTGCATACCAATCATCAATCAAGAAGTTTTAACCTAGATCTCTACTTGCAATGTTGTGCTCAATTCATCTGCAAAGGAATCATCGAGCACCCATGTTTTAGTTTGTATATATTCCTTTACTAACCAAAATACCAAAAATATTGCCTTGTGCTCTTGTATGTTTGTGTTTTGTAGGTACCAAGTCAAAATACCCATCAAAGGAGCATTTTTCAACATTTTCACTGTGCAAATCGATTTGCATAAGGTGTAAATCGATTTACACAACTGTGTCTGCACCAGATTTGCTTCTGCCATCAGTGCAAATCGATTTGCATAAGACAGCAATCGATTTGCATAACTGTTTTTGCCCCAGATTTTGCCTTTTTTCAGCCATGTAAATAGATTTGCATAATGTGCAAATCGATTGCACCAGCACGAATTTGGAAAAATGAAGGCAAATTTCAGCTTTTTGAAGTGTTGACATCATTTGCAAGCATGGGAAGCATGACTTGGTTCTTACATTTGATTTCCTACATCATCTAATCATGTACCCTCATGTGATTGCATCAAGACCATTGGATTTCATTTTTGGCTCCAAATCACTTTTCCAAGCCTAATTCTATTTTCCAATCCTAACTCCAAGCCACAAAATTTCCCAAGCCTAAGTGCTATAAATTGAGGCACTCCCCTCTTCATTTTTCAAGCTTTGATAGCCAAGAAACTTATTGCAAATTCTCTCCTCACCTCTTCCAAACCCATCACTCAAAGCTCTTTCTCTTCCACACAAATTAGTGAGTCACATCTTGAACCTCACTAATTTAGAGCTAAACCTCAACATAAACACTACTTTTCTTCATCAATTGTGAGAGATCAAGGCTTGTGGTTGTGTGTTCTTGAAGAAGATTCAAAGTTTGTGAAAGATTTGGTAAAATTCTAGATCCAATCCATAATTCAAGATGTGATCCATTGTTGTTTATGCTTGATGCACCTTTGGTGCTATATTGATGAGATTTGCTTGCTTACTTGATACATTTTCGTGCACAAATTGATCCAAGATCACAAGGTGTTTGGTTTTATGTTTAAACAAGTTTTCTTCTCTTTATTTGCTGTTTTTTTGAAAACTGTGTTGTGCAAATCGATTTACATCTTGTGCAAATCGATTTACACAACTGAAAACTGCGCAGATTTTGAAAACAGAGTTGTGCAAATCGATTTACACTCTGTGCAAATCGATTTACACTGGGCAGAATGCTGATTTTTGTGGTTTTGGACTTGTTTTTGGTTCTAACTCATCTTCTACTCCATTCTTTTGATATTTTCTTTGAATCACAAGTTAGAGGCCTAATTTCTCTCTAATTTCAATGGACTTAGGGCGTCGATAGGATGAGAATCCAAATCCGCAAAATTATGTGATTGAAATTATGGATGAAAGGAGCCTTTGATGTGGTTCCATCTTTTGTTTCTCTTTATTTTGATCGATGAAAGTCTTAATACCTTGAGAATTCTTATGGATTCTTGGTGAAGACTAGATCACTCACCATTTTTCTTTTCGTGCGGTATTGCTTTCGGAAAACGATCTACATATCGTTCTTCTCGCATGCATTAGCACATAAAGTTTTGACCGGCCTCGTTGTAGGGTGATTTCTATATAAATCACTTGGCGATCTGCTTAACATAGCGCAATATTTCGTGTCCCGAATAAAAAAGATCAAATATGGAAGAGAATTGTATGCGGTTGATTTAAGACTTGTGGAGGTTTTTATCGTGTAGTTGCTATGATTTTATCAAGCTTCTGATAAACCCCATTGAATTTAAATCCGAGTACATCATTCACTCACCATCGATCTCCTACTAACTTTGATAACATACTTGACAAGTTTCAAGATGGTTATCTTTAACATTTAACAACTAACTTTAATTTCCGCACCTTTACTATACCGCTCCTTATAATACCGCTCTTTATATTTCTCGCTTTATCGCTTTACTTTATCATTTCATCATATTTACTTTCTGTCATTTTATCTTTGTCCACTTGGACCATACTTTATTTTTTCGCTAAAACACTAATAAATAATCAAAAATCTAAAAAATACATAAGGCTCTCTTTGGACTATCAGTTACTATCCCTAGCAATTGGGAGATTCGGACTTATGGACCTAGTACCTTTGGACTCATTCTATTACTATCCTGTGATTGTTCTGTCTGTCTGGCATTGTTCTGTTGTATGTTTATGTGTGCAGGTATTTCCTTGAAAGCCCTTGATGGTTAATTCCAAGGCATTGATATAAGGATTTTACCCGAAAACAGCCGTTACTCTGCCCGATTTTCGTCAGAATCTTAATGTGCTTAATGAAAAAATGGTGCTAAGACAATAAGTTCATCTGGATCCCCAAGTGTTAATGTGTTGGTATTGATAAATCCAAAGGATGGGAAAACTACCTTGGCTCTTAATGTCAAGTGTTGGCTTCTTATTCGGTTAGACCGTTTCTTTCCTTAGCTTTTATTTTATGCATTAGGTTAGCCTCTTCATCTCCTCCCATTCTTAAATTTTCAAAATCTTCTCCCTTTTTCCAAAATATTCTTATGTTTGCAAACCTTTTCAAAACCTTTTTTCTTAAAAATATCTTTCGCCCTTAGTGGCTTTTCTTCAAAAGTTTAGACACCGTTAATTGTCGAAACGAGTGGTTATACCCCACGATTTTGAAATTGATTGATAATAACGAGATATTTTCCGCGTGAGAGAGCTATTGGCATACTCGTTGATTTTATCCGAGTTGGCGCCCTTCTTTCATTTGCGATGCAAAGAACTTGTTTGTTCTCATGCTTAAGATCAATGGCTGAGTATTTCTCTCTAACGACAACAAAGTGTTTATTCGTTTTAAAACGTTTTTCCCAAAAGCGGAACTACATTAGCTCTGACTTCTCCATTGCACCGAGGAGGTATGTAGGCCCAAAGCTTAACGCTTTGCCGAGCTTATTTTGAAAATAAAACAAACCGTTTTTTAGCACACACGACACAGATTTTCAAAAAGGTTCCCGTGGAGTACCACGGATATGAGGGGTGCTTTAAACCTTCCCCTCATATAATCAACACCCGTACCTGAGATCTCTTTCTTGTTTTTAAAAACAAAACTTTGGGTTTTTCGTTCTTTTCCCTTTTCCTTTGAAAAAAATAAAGCGCGGTGGCGATTTCAAAACGGAATATTGATTCGAGTCAGTCCCATGGCTTCGATATCAGATTTTCCCCGCTACAGAAAAATGGCGACTTCACTGGGGATCCAGTTTTAATTGTGTTAAGCCTATTTTTGTTTATCTGTGTGTTTTGTATTTGTATATATTATTGTGTGCTTTGTTTGTTTATTTTCTTTTTTTTTTCTTTTTGGTGCTCGATGGTTCCTCTGTGATGAGATAAAGTTCTAAACCGGACTTTGGTGAGTAACTTGAGATAGGAGGTGGTAAGACCAATAGTCGCATGTCAGGAGCAATCCTTACCATGAGCGTCATATGGTGGAACCCCAATCAGTGGAGGCCTCATGGAAGGTAGTAGAGGTTGTTACGAACCATCGTGATAACGCTATTACTTTCAATAGTGAGTGTCCGTCGAAGCTGAATGGCCTAGAACCCTTTTAACCAATCTAAGCCTTTTTAGGATGTAGTGCAGAAACAAGATCAAGTACCAATTTGAGCTTGTTGTCATGCGATACTACGCTCAGACGAGGTCTTTTTAGGCATATTATTGGCGCCCATGAGCAATTGTGCGTGTCGGTAATATCCGATAGAAGATTGAAAACTCTGGGAACCTTTGTAGAACCCGATTGGCAGGTACAAAATTCCTTAGATCACTCCTTGTGGGATGGGTAGACCCATGGCTCCATGCTCGTGACGTTGAACCTTTGAACCTGGACTGTGTGATTTTTGTGTGATTTGATGTGATCTTGTGTGCTCTTGATTGTGATTGGTGCATAAACCATGTATTCATGCATTCATAAAAATAACATTCACAAGTGGTTTTCAAGGAACTTAGAGACATTTTTTGTAAACATCACAGGTACCATGGATCAAAAGAGAAGCATCAAGAAGTACACTTTCAGAAATTCAAGTGCAAAGGAATTGAAAGAGCTGGCAACTTTGGTTCCTAATCTTGACAACTTCAAAAGCCGTTATGGGAAATTGATTTCTATTTTGAAGACTAAAGTGGAAAAAGGGATTCTTGAGACTCTTGTGCAGTTTTATGACCCGGTTTATCATTGTTTCACCTTTCCTGATTATCAGCTTATGCCCACTTTGGAGGAGTATTCTTATTGGATTGGTTTACCGGTTACGAATGACATACCGTTTAGTGGTCTGGAGAAAGAGCCTCAGGTTGATGAGATAGCAGAGCTCCTTCATTTGAAGATATCAGATGTAAAAGCAAATATGACCAAAAAAGGAGGAATTTGGGGGTTGACTTCTAAGTTCTTGATTGGAAAGGCTTCTATGTTGGCTAGTAAAGGAAGTATGATTGCTTTTGAGACATTTCTGGCCTTGCTCATCTATGGTTTGATACTCTTTCCCAACATTGACCATTTTGTCGATGTTAATGCTATTCGGATTTTCATGATTGGGAATCCTGTGCCTACTTTGCTTGGGGATACTTATCATTCCATTCACCATAGGAATGATAAGAAAGGTGGACTTATCAATTGTTGCACTCCTTTGCTCTATAAGTGGTTTATTTCTCACTTACCTCAAGCTAAGAGTTTCTTGAATAATCCTGATGGTCTCTCATGGTCTCAGAAGATCATGCCTCTTACTAATGGGAATATCCATTGGTACAATCCTGCTTATGACATTGGTGAGATTATTGATCGTTGTGGAGAATTCCCTAATGTACCTCTTCTTGGTATACAAGGAGGAATTACCTACAACCCCATTCTTGCAAGACGTCAATTTTGCTACCCCATGAAGGAGCGACCTGCTATCATCCTTGTGTCAGGAATCTTCTATCTTAATCAAGATGGAAATTCGGATATGAGAAATCGGTTTGTGCGTGCTTGGCACCATGTTGATAGGAAGAGACATTTGGGAACGAAACAATGTGTTGCTCTCAAAGACTACACTGATTGGGTTCAAGCTAGAGCTCATACTTTTCAGATGCCTTATTTACTCGAGGAGCCTTCTCTACTCGTTACTCCACCATTGTCTCTCACTACTCCTGTTGAAAGTAGTGAAGAACATCTAGAGCTCGTGGCTAAGTTGAGAGCGGAAAGAGATGCTTTGGAGTCTGAGAACAAAGAGTTGAAGATACACTTGAAAGAAAAAGATGAAATGCTTGATATCCAAGATGGTTGGTTGATGGAAAAGGAAGATCAGATTCGTCATCAAGAAGAGTTGCTTCAACAACATGGTGAAAAGCGAAAGAGACCACAAGAAGATTCAGTTGCATGGAAAGAAGTTGTTGATAAGCTGCTGGTCGAGAATGCTCATTTGAAAGCCTTTTATGAAGATGAATTGGAGAAGCTCCGTAGGAAGCTGCAGAGAGGAGTTGGATCTTCATCAGAAGTGTTCCCTTCTAGTTTTTAGCTTTTTCCTTTGTTTTGTAATTTTGGATCTTTGAATCCTTTTGTATACTTTTCCATGACTAATGAAAGAATATTGTTATGTTTTATGTTTTTCGCTAATGTTTACAATTAATGTCTTAAAAGTTCCTTGAAAACTAATAAAAAACATTTGCATTGCATTTCATGCATCATTCTGCATTTTGGTCCTGCTTCCGAAAGTATTCCCGAGGTCTTATTCAGTGTTCTTCATACAGAATCAAGCTGTCTCACCGGTATAATACTCGAGCTAACTGCAAGAAGAAGATGGAAGGTCTTGAACAAGAGAATCGTGAGCTGCGTGAAGAGGTTGTTACTTTGAGATCTGGTGTGGATCGTCTCACTGCTCTGGTTGAGACATTGATGGCTGCTCAGAATCAGAATCAGAATCAAGTTCCTACGCCCAATGCCCAAGCTCAGGGTCAGACCACTTTGATTTCTGAAATTGCTGCTACAACCATTCCTGCTATTCCTGTTGGTGCTACTCAGCAACGAATGCCTAATGGATATCTCTGGGGCATGCCTGAAGGTTATTTGTCTGTTCCTGAGATGACTCGTCCGTTGACTCCTGTTATGGTCAACACATCTCCTATTGTTCATACTGGTCCTTTTGTCCCAGAGCCCATTTATGATGCTGCTCCAAGTGAAATTCATGACAGAATGGATGGTTTCCAAGATCAGTTTGAAGAACTGCAAAAAGAGATGAAAGCCTTGCGTGGGAAAGAACTGTTTGGAAAGAATGTGCATGATCTTTGCCTTGTTCCCAATGTGAAAGTACCTGCTAAGTTCAAGCTGCCTGAATTTGAGAAGTACAAAGGAAACTCCTGTCCTCAGGCGCACCTGGTGATGTATATAAGGAAGATGTCCACTCACACTGATGATCAACGTCTGTTGATCCATTATTTCCAAGACAGTTTGACTGGAGCTGCTTCTAAGTGGTATATGGGCCTTGATAGCACCCATATTCGCACTTTCAATGACTTGGCTGAAGCGTTTGTGAAGAAATACAAATATAATGTGGACATGGCTCCTGATAGGGATCAATTGCGAGCTATGATGCAGAAAGAGAAAGAATCCTTCAAGGAATATGCTCAGAGATGGCGTGAGGTTGCCGCCCAAGTGATTCCTCCGATGGAAGAAAAAGAGATGACTAAGATTTTTCTGAAGACTCTTGGTCCGTTTTATTATGAGAAGATGATTGCAAGTGCTCCTGTAGACTTCACTGAAATGGTGGTTATGGGTGTCAGATTGGAGGAAGCTGTGCGAGAGGGTCGTTTGGTTCGAAATGACAATTCGTCTGGTGGTGCGAAGAAGTATGGTTCTTCATTTCAGAAGAAGAAAGAATCAGATGCTAATGCTGTTTCTCATGGGAGGAATAGTCGATTCAGGAATCAATCTCAACAAGTGGCGTCAGTGACTCCTTTTGTGAATTCAGTGCCTGTGGCTCCTGTTAATCAACAATCAGCAAGGCGGAATCCGTATCCTCAGATTAATATTGATCCTATCCCTATGACGTACACTGAACTGTGTCCTGCTCTAATTCATAAGAAGCTGGTTCAACCAAGGTCACCACCTCCTGTGCCAGAGAAACTCCCTTGGTGGTACAAAGCTGATGCCACTTGTGCTTATCATCAGAATGCTTCTGGGCATGATTTGGAAAACTGTTGGGCCCTGAAGAATGAAGTTCAAAGATTGGTCCGTTCTGGAATGCTCTCTTTCCGTGATATTGGTCCAAATGTGAAGAACAATCCGTTGCCAACTCATGAAGCGTCTGCCGTGAATATGGTGTATGGATGCCCTGGGAAGTATAAAATTTATCGTGTGGAACACATCAGAGGATCATTGGTAGAGATGCATGCCACTCTGTGTGAATACAGTCATTATGAGCATAATCATGCTGCTTGTAGGATTTGTTCAGTTAATCCTCGAGGGTGTTACATTATTGAGATTCTGAGGGATAGAGATGAAGATGATGTCAATGTGATCGAACCATGCTTTGAAATCCCAGAATGTGTAGAGATTGGTTATTATGGCAAAGCTGCTGTGGAACCTCTTGTGATATGTTTGCCTGGATCTGTACCTTATAGTTCTGATAAAGCTGTACCCTACAGATACAATGCCACCA